>NW_010563931.1:43045-60897 GCF_000687285.1 Phaethon lepturus | reverse complement strand
ATTTAGGTAACGCTTCCAGCTGCCCTAGCATTACGTTCCGAGTCGTCAAACGGTTCCTTGTAAGCAGAAGGGACTACTAAATGCTTACAAATTGAGGTGCTTGAAGACGTGTGGGTATTGTTGGAAGGGAGTAATACCCCGTTCAAAACATCTTCCTTTCCTTCGTGTAATGGGAAGCAAATTCATTGCTTGGCTCAAGTATGCGTGAAGTACGTTTGATCAGGTCAGGCAAAGGAATCGCTTGTTGCTGCACCGGTAATAAAAAAAGACAACCCGGGATTCCAAGTAGTGGAGCACATCTCCTCTTTCTGCATTTAGCAGACAAACTGGGACGCTATGGTACGGGGGGGTGGACAGTGAGATGAGGAAAAAAATGGTTAGGTTGTCAGGCTCAGAGGGTAGGGCTCAGTGGGTTGTACTCTACTAGAAGCCAGGAGCAAGCAGAGTACTGGAGGGGCCAGTGCTGTTTGATATCTTTCTCAGTGATTTTTGAGGAGGAGATGGAGTGCGTGCTCATCAAGTTTGCAAGTGATGCCAAAGTGGGACAGTGGAAATGTTGGAGGACAGAGCTGCCATTCAAAGGGGTCTAGGCTGGTGGGAGGAATGGCCTGCTAGAAAGTCTATGAAATTCAGAAAGGAAATTCAACAAGTCTAGTACCTGGGAAGGAACAGCTCTCTGCAACAATACAGGCGGGGGACTGGTCGCCTGGGAAGCAGCTTTGCAGGAAAGGACGTGAGGTCTTGGTGGACAGCAAATTGGCCATGACCCAGCAGTGTGTCCTGGCAGCAAAGGAGACCAAGAGCATACTGGGCTGTACCACCAGGACCATAGCCAGCAGGCCAGGAAAAGTGATTATCTGTTTCAACTCCACATGTAGAGTAGTGTGTTCAGTTTTGGGTCCCTGAATGCAAGGAAAACCTTAACAAACTGTAACGAGTTTAGTGGAGGCCACCAAGTTGTCCAGGGGAAGCTGCAGCACTTGCCCTGTGAGGAGAGGCTGAGGTAACAGGCCTCATTCAGCTTGGAGAAGAGGCAGCTTCAGCTTCTGCATACAGAACATCGCCTAGCATATACATTACCAGCAAAAACCCCAAAGATGAAATAATACACTGTATAAGCAATTCTGCACCTTGGAAGAGGATGGAAAATATAATGAAAGATACATAATTGATGTTAGTTGCATTCAAAATGGTACTGATGAGGCCAGTCTGTGAATTTACATTTCTAGAACAGGGTAGCACTCATGAAGGATTCATGTGTACCCAGCACAGATGCAGCTAAATTGCCACTTGGCAGTCCTACATAAACAGTGCAAGAAAGAATGAGCTAACAAGTAGCAACACCAGGCAAAATAAATATAGAGCCAGCATAGCCAGGATCCAGTTAGTCTAAGAGTTTGAGAAGCGAAAATACAAAGTCCTGCACCTGGGGAGCAACAGTCCCAGGTGCCCATACATGCTCGGGGCTGACTGGCTGGAAAGCAGTTTTGCAGAGAAGGACCCAAGGGTCCTGGTGGACATTAAGTTGAACATGAGCCAGCGATGTGCCCTTGCCGCAGAGAAGGCTAACGGTATCCTGGGCTGCATTAGGAGGAGCGCTGCCAGCAGGTCGAGGGAGGTGATCCTTTCCCTCTACTCTGCACTGGTGAGGCCACACCTGGAGTGCTGTGTCCAGTTCTGGGCTCCCCAGTACAAGAGAGAGATGGAGCTATTAGAGGGAGTCCAACAGAGTGCTGCTAAGATGATGAGGGGATTGGAGCATCTCACCTATGAGGAAAGGCTGGAAGAGCCTGGAGAAGAGAAGGCTCAGGAGATCTCCTCAATGTATCTGAAGGGAGGATGTAAAGCGGACAGAGCCAGGCTCTACAGTGGTGCTCAGTGACAGGACTAGAGGCAATGGGCACGAACTGAAACACAGGATGTTCTGCCTGAACATCAGGAAACACTGTTTCACAGCAAGGGTGACCAAGCACTGGAACAGGCTGCCCAGGGAGATTGTGGAGTCTCCATCCTTGGAGACATTCAGAAGCCATCTGGACATAGTCCTGGGCAGCCAGCTCTAGCTGATAGTGCGTGACAGGGGGAGGCTGGAAGAGATGACTTCCAGAGGTACCTTCCAACCTCTGCCATTTTGTGGTTCTGTAACATTTAATATCACCACATCACCTGAGAGCTTTTGCTTCAAAAGCATCACTTATCTTTGTGCTGGTTTTGGCTGGGATAGAGTTAATTTTCTTCACAGCAGCTAGTATGGGGCTATGTTTTGGATTTGTGCTGGAAACAGTGTTGATAACACTGTTATGTTTTAGTTAACTGCTGAGCAGTGCTTACACAGAGCCAAGGCCTTTTCTGCTTCTCACACCATCCCACCAGCGAGGAGGGCAGGGGCGCACAAGAAGTTGGGAGGGGACACAGCCAGGACAGCTGACCCCAACTGGCCAGAGGGATATTCCATACCATATGACATCATGCTCAGTATAGAAAGCTGTGGAAAGAAGAAGGAAGGGGGGAACATTCAGAGTTATGGTGTTTGTCTTCCCAAGTAACTGTTATGCATGACGGAGCCCTGCTTTCCTGGAGATGGCTGAACACCTGCCTGCCGCTGGGAAGTGGTGAATGAATTCCTTGCTTTGCTTTGTTTGTGTGTGTGGTTTTTGCTTTACCTATTAAACTGTGTTTATCTTGACCCATGACTTTTCTCTCTTTCACCCTCCTGACTCTCTCCCCCATCCCACCGTGGGGGAGTGAGCGAGTGGCTGTGTGGTGCTCAGTCGCCAGCTGGGGTTAAACCCCGACAATCTTTTCTGCAGTTACCCAGTACTGACTCCACTTGTATAAAATTCCATAAGTGAGATTTAACTTCAACTTGTAGGCCGTTTCCCTTTTTAATTACTTATGTAGCAAACTAGCATACATTTTCATTTCTAGTATGCAGTAAATACTTCTATGCTAGATACTTAGAAACTTCTCAGATGTATAAAGTTTTAGTAACATAAAACCTCAGATTTGCTGTATCTCTCATTCATAAAGCAAATCCTCTTGAGGTTACCATTTTTGTCGGGATTAAGGTTCAGCTACAGTCATCTTCATCTAATGAAAACACCTGCCATTCTGGTCTGCTACTCAGGCAAAGAACTAGTAACTGAATAGAGGGAAATACACTACTTTGTTCTTACTACTGTATGTTTTATTTTGGGGATCTGATGATATGGTGGAGGAAAAGAAAGAAAATAGGCTGCTACTTATAGAATCATAGAATCATTTAGGTTGGAAAAGACCTTGGGGCACATCTAAATGTCTTGCTACAAACAAGAAGAAAATTTCCTAACACCAGAAGAGCTAGGCTGTAGCCAGAGCCCAGTAGGACAGAGACTGCGTGACTGGTGGTTATCATCCCCAGGCTTCACCAGCCTAACCTGCACAGCTGTGGGATCTGCTTAGATTTTGGGAGGAAGCATTGGTGCAGGGACCAACAGTGAGACCTCAAACCATGATGCTACTTGCCCCGCTATTTCTCTACTAATGTGTTGGTATGAACATCTCAAAGAGCTATATCTGTAAGATTTTGAGAAGGACATGAGAAAGGCATGGGCAGCTGTGGATGCTCCAGACTATGAGGCTGCAATGAGTCTATTAGAAGAAATCAGATCACCTCCTTTCTCAGGATGTGCACACACCCTTGAATGCAAGGCAGTTCTCTGGGGAAACATCTGGGCAATCCTTTTTTTCATAAGGCAATTCATTTTCCCAACGGAGGGCAATGATCCATTTATTGTGGGAGGACAAGGGGACACTGTGAGGAAACAGGGCTTGGAAGAAGGTGATCAGAGGCTGGAAACTGAGCAAGCTGCTACCTCCCACATTGGCCTGCTTTCATCTTTCGATGTTTATTTCCTGGGCATGCCGCCAGCTCCTGTGTGTGCTGCCAACAATGCAGCGCAGCACTGCTGGGCATGCTGTGCACAGTGCCCTCAGCCTGCCGCTCCTGGGTGACACTGCCCACTTTCTGTGCTATCAACCACCGTGGTTGCTTCACCAGCCCTGAGCTGCCACACCAACTGCGTTGCCCAGCTCTGCCGGGTCATTACTTCTCCGTGTGTCCCTGATTGATCCTGGTTCTGCGTGAAAAATTGCTTAACCCTGGCAAGCTCTGCAACTCTGGCTCCAAGCACTTTCTCCCACTCCCTTCTCCAGGACTTATCCTCTCTGCAGCCTAGAGCAATTCTGAGAAAGCAAATGCAGGCATAGACCTTAAATAAAACTTTGTAATTCCAAACAGGACTTCATAAAGTTTGATGAAGTTAGTCAACGCACATGTTCTCCCCTCACTCCTAGCAGCAGCATCAGTCACATACCAAACATCACTTAGTGTGTCAGGAGTTGTAAAATCGAATTGTAGTTCAGCAAAGCAAAATAGATCCCTTTCAATTCTGGCTGATGTAGCAAGCAGCCTTCTCCACAGACCCAGCACCTCTGCCCTGTGCCCAGAAGTCTGTGTGTCTGTGAGAACCGTGGTGCAGCTATAGTGGTAGGACTTCCCCATGCTAGGGTGCTTCTTCTAGGCCATAGTGACACACAGCCAGAGGACTGCCCATGAAAGTCAGAGCAGTCAGCAGCAGCGTGGTCATTTGATGCTGCCTCCTTACTTACAGGTTTTTCCCTTCAGACTGGAACTAGATGAACGCTCCTCTCTCCTTCAGCCAAGCAGAGAAGAATTAGTGATGGAAAAATCTAAGATAATAGCAAGGAAAGAGAGCTGAAGGAAAACAAGAACCACTTTCATTATCCTGCTGAGGAGGTCTTGGTGTCTGTGGATAAATCCTGTCAGTAAAGGACACCTTGAAGCAAAAGGATGATGAGTATGTACTAGATAAACCACAAGATTTAAGAAGAGGGACTTGCAATAGGGACGGAGACCTCTGCAAAGCAAAAGTGGACAATCCTGGGGAATGCAGAGCAAGCTCACACAAGTGTGCAGCCTTGCCTGGTGTCTAATCCAACAAAAATAATGCCAACATGGGACAGATTTAGGATTAAGAACTGAGGAACCCCATCAGCAGGCCAGACAGCACCATGCAGCTGGGCACCTTGAGCTACCAAGTGCTATCCTACTTTACCTTCACTGACCTCTGACAGTTTCTCTTGTTTATAAAATCAGCCACAGCATGGTGATCTGGATGTTTGCAAGCATAATTATTAATTTTACAGGACCAAAAGTTGCATCTTGCCCAAATGAATAGAAGGCAAATTTGCACTTAAAAATGTGAGAACCTCAGGTGTCAGAAGAGAAATACATTTTTGAAATGCTGACCTGAACATCCAGCACACCTGCCCTGGCTAGGGACTGCCCTTCAAAGAAAAGGCAAGGCTGCTTAAATGACTGGAATCAAGCTGGGGAGACATAGGTCCAAAAGTTTTTAATCCAGGCTAACTGAACATGACTAGAAGTAGAGGGGCGTGAAATAAGGATACCCTGGTGTAATCGCTGTGGCGGAGGAAGAGCTTGGAAGCAGTTCTTCAGTCCTTTGGTTTCTTCTGCCTGTGCCGGTGCAGCTGAGCTGGGGGAAAGACCTAGAAGCCTTTCTGGATTTTTCTGAAGCTGAGTCATTTGGGTGGATGAAATAAGAACACCTATGATGCTCCTTTCTCCATTGTTGCATACCTTGAATAAGCATTGACACCAATGCTGAAACATCAGCTTTGCAGGTTCCCCACTTTGCACAGATGTCAACAGTGATTCCTCCTGCCGGGCAAAGGACAGCCAGGCTCCAGGACAGCTTCAGGCAGGGACAATGCATACAGTGACATTCAAAAGCACTCTGACATGTCCAAGCACCACCCAAGACTGTAGGATGTGGTCTTGATCTTTCTTTTATTGAGTAATACAAAACAGCTGCTAGAACCGGTCCCTAGCCTACCCTCTTTTGCTTACATGCTTGTTCATTAAGTAGCTTCCAATTGTCCCAAGAGTCTAGAAGTCTGTTCTTGCAGGTGCAAGGAAGGTATCATTTTAAAATATTTTCCTTTGAAATGGATTTATTTGTGATCTACTCTGGTGCTCTGTCACTAATTTGTGAATTGACATAATTTTCTTTTGTTACCAATAAAGAACATCTACCATGACCTTAAAATGACAAGGACTGAAGGTTTTAAGAGGAAGGTAGATGATTTGCAGAAAGTCAGTGCTTAGCATTTTCTGAAAACCAGGTCCCTCTTTACAGTATTTCAGACTGAACACATGAAAGCAAAGAAACCCCAAATCGTTAGTTACTTTTGAAAATTTTAGCCAGGGAACACTTTTTTAGTGCTGGTTATGGAGTCATTAATTATCATTGCAGAGAATGTAATAACAAACCAGAGCTCCCCAATGGGCAAAAGCAAACCACTTCTACTCTTTTTTTTTTTTTACAGCAATAATAAAACGTATAATTATGCACTTTCAACCATGAATGTTCTGCAAAGCAACTTGATATTAAAACCCAAATCATCTGACTGGATGAGTTTTTACAGATTGTTGCAGCAGGGCAAGCCAGGAATGTTATTAGAGTAGCCTGAGGCACAGTGCTATTCCATGGAAACGGAAAAACAGTTAAAAATTTTAAGTGTTCCAAAATTCATTTTCTCAAAAGCGATTTGTGGCACCGCTGAGATGAGAGCAGCTCCTCTTCAAGCAGCTATATTCCCAATGAGACCTTCGTTTGTGCCTATTTTGTCTGAACAATCTGGTTTATTTCACCATGGCAGAATACTGATGTGAGCTGGCGGTTCTGTTGTCTGGACTTGTTTCATTTTCCCTCCTTTCTTCAGCAGCAGTACATTTGCATAGTTTCTCAGGCTACAGCAACAGTAGGAAAAGACTGGCTTGAAACCTAGTTAATGCTACCCAAATACATTCCAGGTTTTTTTTCAGTGCACGGTCCCTAAGTGTCTGCACACTGTACTGCAAGATTGGCAGACCACGTCTTCTGCAATTCCACATGGAAGACCAGTTTTCAGCATTGATATACCACTTTTCATCTGCAGAAGTCACAGTTGGTTAGAAAGAGGCACAGCAACATGATGTGTAACTCAGATGCCTGACACCGACATGAACAGGGTTGCCTTATTTCATCTTTCTGAGTTTTAGAACAAAATTTAGGTGCAAACAGGTAAGGAATCAGTGCAAGAGATATGGGCCAAGGTTTTTTAATACACGTATGAGAGACCCAGAGTTGCTTTAAAACATCTCTTTGTTCCCCAGGTCACTTGACTGTCAGCATAATTTGCATATAAATTGAAGCAACTGAACAGTCCCCAAGAATATCTGTGCAGGCTATATTCTTCTGTGGCAGTGCCTACCAGGAGGTGCTTTGGGAGACATTCTGGTTGGTGGCTTCACTCCACTTGGAGATTTTCACACTTGCAGCAAAGAAGTTTTGAACTTGCTCTGTGTTTTCAGAGCACTGAAGATCAGTGATGTAGGATTGAGGATTTACATTTCTTACTCCCATAAAAATCTGATTATAATCAGTAATGTTCAGTTAGTGACTACTAGTGTGATTTCTGAGGGCTGACAGCTAAACTTAAGAATGGAAGAAAGTGTTGAAGGAGTCCATACAATGTCAAAACACCTGAATGATTTAACGTAAATGATCTTGTGTCTCACCATGTGCATGTGTGTATGCATAAATATAAATATAGATTAGTAATCCATAGCAAGGTAGTAAAAAAAGAGAGAATACATCTCAACTTTTCTTAACTCTTCATCAAGAAACATAGAAAATACACAGTGTATTTATTTATTTATTTGGGTTTGGTTTTTTTGTTGTTGTTGTTGTTGAGGGGAGAATACAAACTGGGAAATAAAACTAAAGCCATAATTGAAGAGAGGTGCACAAATGAAAATTTTAGGCAAATGAGAGTGAAAGGGATAGAGTACTAATAAACATACAATTCATGTAAATCCAGTGTGATTTACATAAGGGTAAACCAGGTTTATATTGAAATTAGCGCATATTTCCTGTATCAGGGCTGTCTGGATTTATTACAAATTGGACATTAGAAGATGTGTTCTTTATAGTACCAACTCGATAGACTTGAAGCTTTCATTTCTTGAAGCAAATTCACAGAATCACAAAGTCACAGAATAGTTGAGGTTGGAAGGGACCTCTGGAGGTCATCATGCTCAAGCTCCTGCTCAAGCAGGGTCAGCTACTGCAGGTTGCACAAGACTGCGTCCAGTTGAGTTTTGAATACCCCCAAGGATGGAGACTCTGCAACCTCTCTGGCCAACCTGTGCCAGTGTTCAATCACCCTCACAGTAAGAAAGTTTTCTTGCGCTCAGATGGAATTTCAGGTATTCCAATTTGTGCCCATTGCCTCGTCCTGCCTCTGGGCACTACTAAGAAGAGTCAGGCTCCCTCTTCTTCATTCCCTCCCATCAGCTATTCGTACACGTGGATGAGATCTGCCTGCACCTCCTTTTTTGTAGGCTGAACAGTCCCATCTCTCCCAGCCCCTCCTCCTACAAAAGAGGCTCCAGTCCCTTAATCATCTTTGTGGCCCTGTGCTGGCTGGACTCTTTCCAGTAAGTCCACATCTCTCTTGTACTGGGGAGCCCAGAACCGGACACAGTACTGCAGGTGTGGCCTCACCAGGGCTGAGTAGAGGGGAAGGATCGCCTCCCTTGACCACTGCTCCTCCTAATGCAGCCCAGGATGCTGTTAGCGTGCTGTTTTCTGGGCACAGTAGTGCACACCAGCAGTCCCAGCTACCTACTTCATTGCCAGCTACAGAGACCACTTTTGCATCTAGGATGGATTCTGCTTTTAGGACATGTCTATCAGGACCAACATCGACTCCAGGAATGTAGACACAGACATGTCTGAGAAAGCAAGCAGCAAGTTATGGTTGCTTTCAAGACTCTTCTGAGGCAAGATGAGGCCTCAGGGGTACATCTCAAAGTGTAAAACAGTGACCAGATTAAAGGAGATTTAAAGCACAGATTAAAAGAGCCCTTATTAGAGTACACATTAGAAGAAGTAGGACAACTAGAACATTTTCTCAGGATGTGCTCAGAACCACACAGGAATCTTTTCAAAGAGCAATGGCTTATGACTAAAAGAGACAGTTTAAAGTGTTTTTGGACATCATATGTCTCTCATCTTTACCACAGGTTTAGCCTTGCATGGACAAACAGTCCAATTCCAGCACAGGGGGTGTTTAATTTCTTATTAAACAATGCTATTTACATGTTGACAATTTGAAGCAATGGTGCAATGCTAGATTTTTATGCTCTGACTCTTATGACCCCTCTTCTCTACCCTTTTTGTGTTGAAAGCCCATTGGGGTTAACCTGCACATATTGGCTGGGTGGGAGCACAACCTATAGTCAAATAATGCTACTGGTTCCAGTGATTATTTTTCTAAGCAATCCTATTGTCTCCAGTCAGGCTATTTCCATTTATAAAGACTGTTCTTGCAGTAAACAAATGTACTATTAATTTTTTTTTATTGTAACTGACAAGTAAATGGCCTTTTAAGCTGGCAATATCGCTAAAGTTTAGGCAGCTCTATGACTAGAATAAGATTTGCTTGAAGGAACTTAAACATTCATGCTGATCCCTCCTTAAAACTAAAATGTCAGAGTTCCCTATCTCTGAAATATCTAACTCCCACTGATGCCAGTGAAATAGATACTAATTACCCTTTGAGGATTTGAACCTGGAGCATAACAGAAGGCAAAATATAACTCACAGAAATGCATAATAGAAAAATAATTACAGTATTATAACTTGTAGTGCTGTTGTAGTGAATATTCTGCACTTAGATGTTTCCTTTAAAAGGATGTACAAGATTTATAAATCTGTTTCTACAATGTTTTAGAACTCAAATCTGAGATAGACTATGTCTTTTAAGTTGCAACAACCACCTGAATTCAGTTGAATTGGTTCAACTTACAAGAATGAGTATGATTTTTTCAACAGGCTCTATTTCCTCCTACGTGTATTTGATAATGCAAGCTACAGAATCACTCAGTTGCTCCTATAAAAGACTATACTTCTGCAAAGTTCTACAAGCAGGCTCTCAGATCAGCTTATTGCCGTATCTGTTAGAGACAATAAGCTGTATAGTCTGTTATTAGGAACAAGATACGTATCAAACTTTGATGTTAGCTACCACCTCTGGGAAACATTACAAGAAATTGGCAATAGTCAGCATTTAACTCCGTATGACAGGAAATGCACGCTATGAGACTAGTCCCAAAACCTGTCTGATTTTGGCCCACTAAGTCAAATTTTTATTTTTAGGCACAAGACACTGTAGTTGCAAACATCCAGTTTACACCTGCTGACAGACATTGAACTATCCAGTTGCCTAGATGACACAAAACATTTTTGCTGTGCTTTTGAGTGAGCTGCTTTTAGATGTACTGAATCTGGATATCCTTACCTTGGGTTCAGTAGAACATAACAGGTTTTCAGGTGCCTTGTGGTCTCACTTTGTGAAATGAAAGCATGCAGGTAGCTTTCCACACTCTTTTTTCATTGTATGTATCATATCACTTGTCAACCTATTCAAGGCTGCATTATAATCCTTGGAAAGACTGCTATGTCTCATGTTCCTGAGGATCTCCCCAGGCCACCCAGGTAAAATTTAGATGGTAAATCCGAGCTGCCCGCTCAGAGCTGGACCTGAGTCCATCTTCCCTGGGCTGGACCCGAGTCCATCTTTCCCTGGGCTTGGCTTATGCTTTTGGAGTGAAAATTACTGTAGTGCCATCTAGTGCTACTCTGCTTATCCTTGCGTTCGCTGTATAGCATTTCCAAGGACATGGCTCTGCATTAATTACTTCTAGCTCGAAACACTCTGAAATCCTGAAAATGCAATTAACTTCCTCGGGAACATTCCCCACCTCCCATTTTTTCTCAGGCACATCATAATACAGCTTACAAACGTTTCTATAACAGACCTTCCAGCAACGCATTGAGATTGTCTCTGAGCAGCGTGGCTGTGTGGAATGGGGAAGGAACTGGACATTATCTTGCAAAGAGCATGTGTTCCCGTATCTTCAAAATATGCAGCTTTTTATTAAAAACAGGAATGCAGAAGTTGCTCGGGAAAGTACGCCTAGAGAAGGGGCCTGACACCTTCCAGTATGGCCAGCCTGGGTGTGGGTCTGGAGAGCACCAGTGAGGTATCCTTGCCTGCAAAGATGATTTTGAATCACCAAGCCCAGCGCAAATGGTGAAGAAACTATCCTTTTCCGTGTATATATGAGGTGCTATGTCTGTTGAAAAATCCACAGGGACTGCCACGCCCCAGGAGATGAAAAAGACTTCCAAGACTTTCTGTGCAATTCTGTTAACTAAAATGTACCTGGTTCGTGTAGCAATTGTCCCTGTTAAGTCACCCAGGTCTCCTGTGTTCCCAGACTTGGAGCCCTAGAGGATTTTGGTACGGACATGGGACAGCTGCCCTAAAAGTAACTGTAGTTGAAAACCAGTTACCCAACCGGCAGCTTCTGGCTTTCTGCAGCCTGAAGCAAGGCAGCGTGTCTTGAGACACCAAACGCCATATTTTTAAAGTATTCCTACAAAGACAGTCCTAGTGACAAACCAATGGGAAATAAGCACTTAGGAGCTTGTCAAAATCCTGCTGGGTTCCTGTCTACATCTGCAGAAGCTTTTAAATCTGACCTCAAGGCACGTTGTGGTCAAGTAAACGTGCTTTGCTAAACGTGACACTGATTTTGTGTGCTATGGTACAATGTGACCTGTGGCCCGTGTGATTAGAAGTAGCTGCTGTCGCCAGATGTTCCACGTGTCTCCTCCCTAGGCCGCTTATTTAAAGTTCTGGCAGCATCTACCACCAAACAGTCCAGCGCTCAGTGTGACAAATGACTGTTTTCTTGAAGAGCTATAACGTTGAAGCATATATGTGAAGTAGTTTGAGGCCATGCCCATGAAGACAACTGGGGGGTGAATAATTTCAGGTATATAACAGGTTCCACTTAGACCAGTAAAGTCTATTCCATGATTTCTTTCATCTCACAATCATTGTAGTTCAAGAACTATACTGGGTTTGCTCTTGCAAAGTCCTACTGACACTCCCAGCATTCACATTTTCGTCACACCTTTAATACTGATCTAAAATTAGACTCTTTTCCTGAAATGAATATATTGCTCTTCAATGTGCAAGCTGCAAATTGAACAATAAATTCTTGTCTTATATAGATAGTGTTGAATTAGCTTGAGGTAAGATAGGAAGATTTACTTTTTGCCACGTGTAAGGTCATAAAGTAAATAATCAAAAGTGTTTTCTGTGCAGTCTGCATGAAAGTTATAGCAATTTATTAGCTAACAGAGCAAATTTTGCCTGGTAGCAGAACTATAGATAAGATAGTAAAATAGGTAAGAGAGGCAATATTATAAAACTTTAAATAATTATATATCAAGAATTTAACCCAGCGTACAAATCTAGAAGCATTATTGCGATTTTTTTTAAACTTAGAAATAGGTACAAACTTCCACATACTTGATATAAATGTCTAGACCTTATCTTACTTGAGTGAATTCATGTCTGTTTAAGAAGCAGAATGGTGCCAACAACTTTATAGAAAGCCCTACAGGTTTTTTTTCCTCTGGAATGTCTCCAAGCTTAAAAAAATTATTTTGGCCCTCATCCTGCAAAGGCTTATGCATGTGTCAAGTTTTACATGCTGTGAAGAGCCTCACTGATTTAAATGGAGCTACTCAAAATGTAAAATGTTAAGCATCTGCACAAATTTCAGCACGTTTAGGACTTTTGCTTGAAACACATTTATGTGTTCTTAACCTTCATTTTGAAAAGGCCCCTACTGCCCATTACGCAGTTTTTGTGTATCCAACACTTTCTGCAGCTGTTCTAGCATTACTCCAGCCTGAATGTGCTGGAACATTTCACAGGATGCTGTAAACTCTGCAAGAGGAAACTGCAAGTAGGAAATCTACCTAGTCTATACTTTTCACAGATCAAGAGTACAATACATGGTCCTTCAAACAATATTAATAGATCTCTGTGAGTTAGTGACAGATAGAAGAATTTGATCCAATAAAACGTGTCTAAAATCCACTCAGCAGGAGTAAGGATGTCACTTCATGAATTGCAATAACTTTTGTTTTAAAAAAAGTTTCTAGAGCTGCCTCTGAAAAAAAATTTCAAATGTGATTTGAGAATGACACAGTATAGTACCATCTTCCTGAGTCTGCAGAAGGTAATTCCAGAGTCTCTGCTGCTGCCCAGTGCCTTCTCAAATTGCAAAGGAATAGAAAGACCCGATGTGAGAAGACACTTTTCAGATTTTGCCATGTAAGTCCTACAGAACGACAGCAAACCTAACACCATCCTGAAGTCTTTGAGGTGACTGTATAAGCTGTTACAGAGGTGTTCACTGTCTATCTTGGATAGTGCTCAAGTCAGAGAACTGAAAGCAATGACTTATAATTAGCATCTGACTGCCACCCATTTGGAAGATATCACAGGAGCTGTGGGAAAGACTGATACAGTTTAATTTAGGGACATTCTTGCTGAATTTTACTTTCCATTCCACGTTAGCTCCGATAAGAGTCTCAATTTTAGGACTGTGCTAAATATGTCTTAGCAGTAGAACATACCAAATGTGTAAGTGAACTATCTAGATTTTACTCTTTTTTTAAAGGTCAGGATTACATTCCCATTGTATCTAGAAAACATTTCACACACTTTGTGAGCACAACATATTAAAACATAAAAATGAGCTGATAGACAGCATCACAGCTAAGGACAGTGCACAACTGTCTCATTCTTTTAAATGTCAAATAGATGTTCCACTGTGGTATACTTCAAACTGGTTAAGAGATTTGGATACAACAGATGTAGATCAATTTTTCAAGTCAAGCAATAAATATAACTTAAGAAGCAATATAGAAACAGAAGGCTTTAAATCTAAATATTTCCTTCCCCTAGGAGTTGTACAGAGGATGTCAACACATGTGACTTCTGAAGATTCAGTGACATCTGGCTTCACATTTTTACCACGTATGATGTGCTTTTTGGCATATAAAGTTCTCTGTGATACCCTTCTTACTGCTAAACTTTTCACCTGGCCTGATTTCTGTCAGAAGGACTTTGGTCTAGTCTGCTTTCTTTTGTGTGGTTTGGGGTTTTTTTTTTCCTCTTTGCTGCTTTTACTCTCAGGACAGAACCAGTCTGATCTGTCCCTTTCTTCCCAGATGATCCTGAACATGAGAGTAGGGAACCAACCACTGCTCCAATGCGAGTGCTTTGCAAAGAGCAGGTAGCTGTGTGAATAAATCACCTCTCTCCACTCAATCTGATGAATGAAGATAACTAACTATTGACTTCTGTATTAAGCACATCTTTTGATACATAAATGGTGGGTATGTGCGCATGTGCATGAAGCCAGAGGTCAAAACATATAGTTACAGAAGATATTGGTGTTGGATGTTAAGAGGGTGATGCGGGGAGACGCCGAGGTTTAAGGAGGTAAAGAAAGGAAGGAGCAACTGTGTAGGAAGGAGGCTGGAAAGAGGAGGGCAATAGTGAAAACGAGGACGGGCAGGGAGAGTGAGGAGGGGGTGAATAAACTGAAGGAGAAGCAGCAAACAGCAGCAATGGGCCCGATGAAGGGAGGCTGGTGCAGAAATAGCAGAAACCCAGATTTTGGAGTTCAGGGCACAGTTGTGTCCAGGAGGATGAGGCCCTTCGCAG
The DNA here is from genome assembly GCF_000687285.1 of Phaethon lepturus. NCBI lineage: Eukaryota > Metazoa > Chordata > Aves > Phaethontiformes > Phaethontidae > Phaethon > Phaethon lepturus. The sequence continues at coordinate 46,167 of NW_010563931.1, read as the reverse complement.
CTGCTGCTGTGCATCTCTTTGGACAATGGGAGAAAGGAAGGTGTTTGAAGGCTATAGCTTTTACTCCCTGATCTCAGCCTTTAATGGCTGCTTTGAGGAAGAATAAGATTTTAAATTTCTGAGGGAGAGATAAAGGAACAACAAGCGAGGAAGACAGGAGTTGAACCTCAATGTGACTTGTGATTTTATTTCAGGCTCCTTGCCAAAACGTATTTTATTTATTTTCTGGTTACTGTTGGATAATATTAAGATATTTGTCAAGTTGTGACCTGTTAAAGGTGTTCAGAAGGCTTTCAGTCCTTAGCAGGGAAAAGATTTTGCCACTCCCTAGGTTAAAGATTTAATATAGCCGCAGGCTATCTGTGAGTGCAGTGGAGGATCCAGCTGGAGTGGAGGGCGGTGGAGATGGTCTCTAGCAAGGAGAGGTGAGATCAAACTGGAAACTGAGCTGTGCAGAATTCACTCTAAATGTGAATGTCATCTGTAGCCTAACATCCCATTGAAATAAAACACATTTATAATTAACTCTTCCAGCCTTAGGAAAGGTTTGGATGCCTTGATGCCCTGGGGCGTGGCAGATCAGTGCCTGGGCTCCTATTCCGAGCTGCTGCCGCTGCTCCCCCAGTGGGAGGGAGGCTGTCTGACCTGCACTCTCTGGCCAGCTGCGGCACAGAAGTTCAGAAACCCTACTAAGCACCTGAGCCCTTGACTATGGTTAGTTTTGATGGCACTGGGAAGCCCCCTTTAAATTACCTCCCTCACCCCAGAGACCTTCTCTATGCTTTATCCCGTCATCTTTAAGAGTGAAGAGGAAGTTGGTGAATGCTCACTGGATACTGTCACTAAGCTTCAGGGACTCAGGGCTCCAGTGCAAAGGTGCTGCAGTACCCACCTCCCTGAGGCATGGGGTCCTCCGTCAGCTTTCACTACTACAGCAGGAGGGTCCCAGAATCAGCACTGCAGAGCAGCTCTGCTGGCCGGCCGGTGGAGCCAGAGGAGGATGGAGGGATTTATTTCACCCATCCTCTGTTCCCTGTTGTCAAGTGATAGTGCATGGGCAAGTCAGCTTTCATAAATCATAATGAGTTGCTGGTTTTGCTTTGAAAAAGAATTGACATGTTGCAGGATTGTCAGCTCTGGAGCCAATGCCTTGCAAAGAATATCCCAACTTGCGTTGCTGACTCACACCCATCTTTCAATGGCAGAGTTTCCTATCCCCTCTGTTTAACAGTCAGATTCATTTTCATTCTTTATTACCATTCCTTTAGCTTTACACAGTTCACTGCTGTAACTCCAAATAATCTCCATCTGGAATATCACTTTGGCTCTTTTTTTTCATATTACTGGGAACTCAATTTAGTTTTGTCAGTGTTTCAGTTTAACTCTGCCTTCTTTTTTTTTTTTAAGTTTTGGTGGTGAGTTGCTGGAAGATTGTTAGCTGAGTTTCTGGGTGGATTGCATTAGCTTCTCGTTCTGATTTAAAGGTACCAAATGCTAAAAGTCAACAGGCTGTTTCACTGCAGAGATGTCACAATTTTTTCAACAACCATGAATGATGCTTATAATGAATTACTTCTTTTTACTCCTAATGCTCGCAGTATACTTGTGATAGACACTCTCAAGATAGCAAGTTTTGATATGAACTTTCACAGCTGTGCAGCTGTGTTCACAATTCTCTGTAATTACTTCTTGGTAGTGGAATGCCTGTTTTTTTACCCTCCATGATTATGTAGTTTTATGTCTCAGTGATTCTAAAAATTATTGTTACTTGCTAGCAATAATGTGGACTTTTATATAACTTGCCTTTCTGTAAGATTGGTTTAATTCTGTTTTTTTCTCTTATGCCTACAAATGTAAGTAAGTGTGTTAGAACTGACTTGTGTCTTTACCAAAGTGCGCAAATAAAATCAGCTAGATCCTTCTTCTCTTTATGATTTCTGCACATGCAGAGAAGAAAAGCAGTAAACTCATTCAGGACCAGGCTCTGTCGTCTTCTTCACAGGAAGAATCCAGAGAATCCAGAGATCTCTGCTGACTCCTCTGGAGTTGTTGTTGAGGTATTCAGTTCAAATGAGACCAAAATTTCTGCTTCAATGTGTAGCCAGCGGTGCAGTTCTCTCATTGTCAGCAAGGTGCTCATTCCTGGGAGTGTTTAAACTATGTTTTCAGAATGGTTACAAAGATGGTCATATCTTTTTTCAGCATGCTCTGAACTTACATCGATAATTAGGGCATTTTACAAAGTACTGCAGAAATTCATTACACTGTGAATAAAGACAACTGATTTTTTCACTTTCCCTTCAAATTTGAATGCATTTTAAATCTCTTTGACTTTCTTGGCCATCCTTTCACACCGTATAGAATTATGGTGCTATCACAGCAGGTTGATACCTACTGGTGCCGCAATACAGTGCGCTCTGATCTGAGGGATTATCTGTAGATGTCTCTTAGCATTTTTGCCCTTCCTTGGGCCTGAAATTTGGCAGATTTATACTCTTTTCAGAGGGCTTTCTGTAATATGACTGAAATGTGCTTTACAATGAAGTGAGACAAGAAAAGGACTTTGAAATTATTATTTTTCTTTTGTATTCATTTAGTACTGCTGTGTGATTTGAGATTCTCTAGCAGAAAAAACTCAGTTTGCTGATGTGACTTCTATGATCTGCAGTAAGTATGGTCAAAATTGAAAAGTTTGAAAAGGAGTTTTCACCTTCCTCAAATTTTCAATAGTCTACCCTTACCCAACACTATAGATTTCGTTCTGGGCTTCTGCATGTAACTTAAGGAAATTCTGCCCCAATAAATGGAGCTTTCCTTCAGTAACAGGGACTGCAAGGGAATCCTTCCTACTTTCCTATGCTTTTGCAAGTCACTCCACACAGGTAAGCTCCCTTCTTTTGAGGGAGCCCCAGAGCTCTTGGGCTCACCTTGAGGGCTGCAGGGAAATTGGAGAAGGCTGGTTTATGGACCCCTTGGCATTTGCCATTTCAAAAGCCAGGCTGGGTATCGTTCTACTGAAAGTGGTGGGCTTAATTTGTAAAATCCAACTGCCTGTATTCTGTCCGAGTAAGACCAGATGATCTGTGATGATTCTTTCTAGCTTCAGGGCTTATGAATAAATG
>NW_010563931.1:36889-43014 GCF_000687285.1 Phaethon lepturus | reverse complement strand
GGAAAGAGCCCCTGTTCTTGGGAACTCCTCTCGCACATGAGGAACAGTAAATATGTTCACATGCACACGAAGCAGAGTTAGAGGGGCCTAAATGACCTTCAAATTATTGTTTCCCAAGATCCACCAACTTTGCTTTCTCCTTTTTTTAAGGTAAAAGCTTTCCATAGAATTCATCTGTAATTTGAACACTTCTGACACCTCTATTGCTACATTTAGGAAATCTGAAAATATTTATTCTTTTTGTGTAGTAATTACCTTCTGCTCCCGATGCAGTAGTACTGACACAGTACTGTGACAGCACTGACACCGTGGCTGCAGGATTCCCATGTGTCATTCATTCTGTCACAACACATTTTTCTACCTCTGAAATTTTCTTCAACTCTTATTGACTGATCTCATCAATATGCTACAATAGAGAGACACTGAAAAACAACTGCAGATTCTGGTTTGAGATGTTGGCTTGCTGGAAAGTTTTATTCTTTTTGTAAGTTATTTACTAAAACTAATTAGATTTGTTTTAGAAAATATAGAAGTTGCATTATTGTTTTTAAAAACTGCAATACTTTCAAGAAAACCTCTTTTTATAGCTTCTAGGCCCTTAAGGAACATAAGTTTTCCATAAAATAATGCTTTATTTTTCAAAAAGAGTTGGTTTTACTCCAAATGCCAAAAAAGCTAAGACATTGGAGAATGCGAAAATCTTTTTCTATTTTCATTGGCAAAGAATTCCTATTTCTTATGATATGTGATTTTACAGCTTTGTAAGGTGATATGAGCCACTATTATTGCTAACATTTATTTTGCTTTAGAGAAAAATCAGCAGGGAAGAATATGGGGCTTTGCAAGAGTGTAGAGAGCATTATAAGTACATTAATTATCCTGGCACTTTTAATATTTCTTCAAATAAATTTGTCTTAGTTTTACAGCTCCATTGCAGTTAAATGCCAGTCAGCTCTTCAGTGTTCTAACATGATTTTTAGGATTTAGAATGGCATCATATGAAATTGTCTCTCAGCCCAATGTATATTTTTGTAATAAAGCTCAGTATTTAGAGAATTGTTTACCTTGTCTGTTCTTAATAATTTCCCTTTCACTTAAAAAAAAAATCCAAAACATTATTTGAACTAATGATTTCTGCTTAACTGACACATAAACTTCATCGTTCTTTTTAGATCCTTGAGAATGACTTAGTGGCAACATTTCCAGTGCACCATTGTTGCACATGCCCAAAGCTCGCCTCCCATGTATTGTTCAATCCGTTTGTGCAACATGCTGATTCAGCATGTTCTCCATCCCTCCTCTCCTTGCCTGTCCGCACAATAAACTGAAGGCTCTTGGACACGCAGTAACAGTGACCACTGAGGCAGTTTTGCATGCACCTGCATGAGCAGATGTGTTTGCGCTCTTTGAGCATCTGGCCTTCATGGTCATATACAGCAAATTCCACCTGGCAGAGCCAAGGATCTAGAGCACAGCTATGGATAAATTAGGAAGGCCCCAGAAAAAGGAAACTAGGAGCCTCTCACTTCCTTGAAATTTATTCCATGGATTCCAGCGAAGTCAGTCTTTTATACTGACTCAAAAGGAACCAAAACAAAGCTCTGAGTTTGCAGAAGTCTGCATGCTTCTGAAGTAAACAATTCTGCCTGTCTCCAAATCTCTTCCCTATCGTCCTGCCCTGCATGACCTGTTGCCCCTCACTCCTCCTGCTCCCCCTCTGCTCCTTCAGTAGAACCTGCAATTTTGCACAGGTCCTTCTCTCTCCAGGCCCTCTCTTCTTTTCCTACAGGAGAGAAGGAGCTTTCTGAGAGCGCAAAAATGCACACATGTTAAAAAAAGACAAGCCTGGTCATAAGGAAGCCATTCAATAACTTACTTATGTACAAAATTTCATTGCAGATTCAAAATCCAAGTTGGAGGAGAACCCTGCTAGCTTGAGATCACATGCGTGACTTGAGGCTGAGGTAAACAAATCCCAGACTTGCTATTTCTGTCATCTTTCCTCTGTGCATTGCTGGGTGAATCAGTGAATAAGGATGTGAAAGTCGGTTAAGTGACTCACAGAGTATGTTTCCAGAGAACCGAAGGTGGCAGAATTAGCTCTTCCTGAATACATCCATGGCTTTGAAGCTTGCTTTCAAACCACTTTCAAGGTCAAAGTTGCTGTTTGTCCACAAGCTGTCCAGAAGCCATGATGTACTCAGACTCAGGTCTTGCACAGCCTAACTGACTTGCTTTGCACTGAAAAGTAGGGTTTTATCCAGATCTGAAGGAATTGCGTACCAGAAGTGTGCATGCCACATGCATCAATCTAGCTACGCTCTCAGCCTTCCAGGAGGCGTAGCCATCCCTGGTACTACCACTTCAGGCATGCCCACCCCGTGCAACCAGACTTAGATGACAATATGTCTGGGCAAGTCTAATGAGGAATTCAGGAAGGCAGAGAGGGAGAAACAGCGTGGTTCCTCTGCTCTCATTTCATCTGGGAGTCCACAGCCCATCATGATGTCCATCAGAGTGTTTCTAAATACTGCATAGCAGTACACCTGTTCTTTCCATTTCTATTCTGAGGGTCAGTTCTGGGTGACATTTTTTGGCTCTTATTTATAATAAGCCTTTTTTTTTTTCTTAAGAGTTACATCTTCTTGTAGGACAAGGCTTGTCATAGTGTGTAGCACAATTTAAAAAATAAGTATGTTTGATTATCTTACAAGGCATGCTGCCTCACCTAATCCTTTGCTTTTTACTCCCCCAAGGCCAGCTGAGGTCAAATGTTCTCAGTCTACCCAGGCTGGAAGAAGGTAACCAGAACAGACTGGGACCCCAGAGGGGAAGTGCTAAAGCAAGTACAAGGGGGTACCAAATTTAAGTGTTCCCAAGACCATATTTGTCAAGTGTGACAAAACTCACCATGCACAGCGGATGCCCTGTGTCACACAGGACACATAAGCCTTGATGGAAAGGACAGAGGAGATTGCAAAGGAACTGACATGGGCTTTGGCTAATAGGTTCCTGCTTGTGTCCAGTTTCTGTAGTGCATGCAGCAGAGAACCAAGATAGCCTTGCTAGCTGTCCAGTTAAAAAAAACAAAACAAAACACAAAAAGATGCAAACCTCAGACTCTCTTGCAAATGACTGCTGCATGGGCAGTACCTTTAGCCAGTGAAGGCTATGCTGGAGTTACTGAGCAAACTGATTTGCCTGAGAACATGCAGAGCCCAAGTGGCTGTGTGGCACAAATCAAATTCTAGGCTAGTCACAGTAGTGGTGCTACTGCTGACAACTCCAGCAAATTAGGTTGCCTTCCCAGCAGCCAGCGTAGTGATGGCCAAAATGGCCAGAACAGTTGATTGAGCTGTAGCCCTAAGCCAGGCAGAAAGGAAACACCCAGGATGTTGCTGAGGGCAAAAGGTTGGCATTTGGGGCAGCTGTCATTTGCTTACTTGACAGTCTGCGGAGAACTCTGACGTATACGTGCATCAGCCATGCCAGAGGCCCTCCAGCAGGGTGTGTGTTTTGGTTGATTCTCATAACACAAAGGGAAGTTCCCTCTGAGGGAGATCCCACAGGGAAAGAGACACCCCCAGGTGGGCACTAGATTCAGGGAAAAGTCTGATTACGAGCCAGCAGATGATGTCCAGGGCTAGCCCATGATGTTACATGCCCAGATGTCATCAGCAAAGATGACTGGGGTACGTAGGGGAGGGATTCCAAAGGGAAAGCAGAGACTGTCAGGGAGAGACTGAAGGGTGATTGCTTCTCTAACAAGGTCTAACGGGGCTGTGAAAGATTGTTGAAGTTGGATTCACCAAAATGCCACAAGCTGCCCCTGAGGCATGCCCACGTGAGTTTGGCGTTGCATTCACTCTCTCCTAATGCACAATCCTTTCCCTGCAGCTGCTTTACCTTCAGCCCAGATGTCTGTGTGAGCAAATCTTGCAGTGCCTTGCCCTTACAGATCCACTCTTGGTGCAAGGGATTCCTGTCGAGCTCACAAAAGTCATGGAGTACAAAGTAAGAGAGGTGTGTGCAATTGCTGGTGCACCAGGTTCACTACTGCTGAATTTCAGCCTGGAGCTACTGGGAAAACTGAAGTTTCCGGTGTAGACCAGTGGAGCAAGACACAGGGTGTAATGCACTTGAACAGCCATGAAGACTCGGACAAGTTAAAGGCTAGCATCTTATTCTGGTATTGCTAATGACAAGTTTTCAAAATTCATGAGGCAGCACCCCCAAATCATAAGGGCTTGGGGTTCTTTTAACATTTTTAGGGCTTTAGAATTCATCATTTTTCTTTACCATTACACATGACATAACTTTGAAGAACTCCACATCACCGTACTATTGTAAGATACATAATAAAATTACATGCTTCTAGAGCAATGGTTAAGACTTCAGATTATTTTCATTTTATTTCATTTCACTTCTTTCATGAAATTGCTTGAGTCATATGGCATGAAGCATATTTAAATCGTCTCTGGAAAGAAACCCATAAATGTAGAAAACTGCAATGAAGCATGCAAGTCATATAACCAGTACATTCTTCTTATCACACAGCGGCTTGAGTTCTCAGAATGGCCTACTCACGTTTAAATAGTGACAGTCTTTGGTGCCACTGAAATCTCATAAATTCTTAATCAAAGGACCCCACAGCCTTTGACTGCATGAAAACAGTCAGGTGACATCAAAACTGGCACTTTTCACTGTCATTTACATACAGATTACAGGCACACTATATACCTAGTTTTTCATTGCATGTGACAAGCTCATGACCTTCTGGGTTTCCTTTCATGTGCGAAAACGTGAAGGGCTTATAGTTCTCCTAATGAACTGTTTAACTAAAACAAAGGAAACCCTTTTATTCTATACAGAAAATACAAGCTTCTAACTTCAGACATATCCCATTTTCCCAGCTACACAGACGTCTTGGGAGTGATCAGGACACATCTGAGCTAGGGATCTGTGTTACTTTAGATGACCTAGGTTGTCCAAGACATCTGTGTTGGGCTGACAGGTATGATAAGAACTTACAGGAGATCTAAGCCCTTTTGCAGCAGCAGCTGGAGGTTTGTCAGGATCTAAGAAGACACTAGATGCTTCTGATTAGGCAACTGAATCACCTACTGTCTAACAGTCAGAGCTTCACCTAAACACGATAGTTGATGAAATCCATACACTGTGGTGCCCACCAGCTCCTGCATCTCTACATGCAAGCAATCATTTTTAGAAGAGTTCTTAATTTTGCACATGTGCATTTCAGGGATTGTGTCTTGTTCAGGAGCCAGTGTTGATCAGTTGCCTCTCTGTCCTTTACATTTTTTCCATTAATCATTCATGAAATCTTGCAAAGATGATAGAAGGCACAGACAGGAGCCAGAGATTGAGGTAACTCACATACCATACCACTGAGCAGACACCAGAAGTGGTATGTAACTGAACAGGATTACTTAGGAGACACAAGCAGCGATGCAGGAGTAGTAAGTCCTTAGATCAGATTCTCATTTCTTCCCTGTGATGTCCCATGCCAGTGGGCCTGGTACTTAGTATGGTCATGAAGATGAAAGAGAAGCAGCTGCTCAGCCAGTCTTTGGCAGGCTCCTGCAGCAAACTACCACAAAGCTACCTGCAAAGAAGACTTCTTTTCCCAGTATGGCAAGATGTTATAGGATAACAGCTATAGAATCCACCATAGAGGAACCCCTTTACCCCTGGAGAGGCAGCTGGAACTTCTTAAGGATCTTCCTTAAACCTAATACTCAGGGTGAAAGGACTGAGAATGTTACGTGCAGGATGACCTGCAGCCTCTCCACTCCTCGCCTTTGAGACAAAGCTGAGAGCTATGAGAACTTCCATCCAGATCCAGACGGAGGAGGAATCCTTGTAGTCCCTGGTCCCCAGCAGGCTGGCCCCAGCAAGACAGGCTCTGTCCCTCCTCTGGGACTGCTGGGGGAAACATTGCCTCCTACCCATGTCACTCCCTGCTGAGAACTCCTGTCTTTATTCAAAACAGTAGCAAAACTCGTTTTGACTTCTCATACCCAAAGTTTTGTTCTCGGAGAAACCAAGGAGTAGCTTTGCATTTCCAGCCTGAGTAGCTCTTATCCCAAGGAACTGGAAAGTGCTCC
>NW_010563931.1:23009-36858 GCF_000687285.1 Phaethon lepturus | reverse complement strand
TGCTCGAGGACGTCAGGTGTTCAGCAGTGGGTGCTCAGGAAGGAGTCTCTTTTTGCTTGAAATGATGGACGGAAATGGCCAGAACCTGTCTTATTAAAGATGGACAGTTACTCCTGAACTTTGAATACATCCCTCTCGATACTAACTAATTTTTGCCAGCTATAATCTTGTTGAATGGGCAACTTGAAATAAAGTGGACAGCAGGTAACATGCAGCTACAGACAAATTAACCCTTTGTAATACTTCTGTATTAATTTTTTTCACTCATGAACATTCAGGCTGCCTGTGCAGTCCACATACCTATCCTAAAGTGGTAAACTCACTGAATGCAAACACTTAACCAAACAATATGAGGTAATGAGTGGTGGGGGGAATGCTACAGACATCTGTGGTTGTGATAACAGGAGTTAAGTACTTGCTTTGCCTTCAGTTTCCTGATGACAGAAGTGGAAAACAATTACCATTTTCCCAACTGAATTCTGAATTTATTGTCTTGGGAACATTCCTTGCAGATGACAGAAAGAGAGGAAAGTATCCTACCAGATGTACTTCTAGCTCTTCCACTATTTATCTCTCCTGACAATTTGGAAGCCTGTTTATTTGGTTTATTAAAAATTACAGCTTGCTCTTTAAAATACAGTACAGCAGGACTGGAAGAACTACACACTTAGCCCCTATGCTACCCTCCTTTGTTCAGCCCTTATCTGACAAGGTCATTATTTAAAGAGTGTAGGCACATATAACCTTCAAGACACATATGGCAATAAACAGTTCTCTTTTTAGTATCAGCTGTAAAACCTGCAGGATGACTGACAATTATGAACACCTTAAGAAGTGAGGTACAAGATTGCTTTTAATACTGGATTCTGAAATCCATATTCCGTATTGGAGGCATGGTCTCTCTAGCAGGAGGTGTGTAAGCAAATGAATGGGAGCATATGAAATGTTTCATTCTTATGGCTCCATTGCCTCCTCCTCTTAGAAAAGGACAGTCACCATTAGTAACTTTTCTTCCCCTGTTCCGTTTCTGCATCAGACAGAAAAAGCTAATTATTATCTTTCAGATCTCTGGGCAGCTGGAGAACTCCTTAAGCACTTGCATCAATAAACTGTAAACTCCTGCCCCTATGGTCCCTACGTGGCACAATTCAGTGAGGAACCTATCTTTCACAGGACCTTACATTCTGTATTGGTCTGTACTTTAAAAAGGTATGTGATACAAATATTTAAATAGGTTCACTGCATTTAGTTTTCACTGTCTTTTTACTGAGACAAGACATTACATTGATTAACGCCCATGCCATGCCACGCCACGCCATGCCACGCCACACCATCATCTGTGTATGATACAATACAGAGCACAGGTACACACTTCTGAATTAGCTTAGATTACCTTTGTTGTGATGAGAATGACTGCAGTGATCCAGGATGGAAGTGAGAAATCCATGGGGGAAGGCAGCACAGTCCTTGTCCAAGAGAGGTACTCACAGGTTGGTAGTCAGGCACAAGGGTGTTCCAGCCTCCAGTGCAATTTGCACATCCAGAGGCAGCCAAGGAAGGCAAGCTCTAGGGATAAAAAAAGTAGGCATATCATTAAATTGATAGGAAAGGTCATATATATCTGTCACTGCATCTGAGCAAAGTAAATACAGTTTTTCCTGAATTTTGACAGCATTAACGAGACTTAGAGATCTATAGCTGGAAGGGATTTCCTGGTATCCTTTACACCATTCTCCAGCACCAGCACAGAATGACGTATATCAAACTATTCCTGGCAGATGCTTACTTCTTAACAGCTTCCAGTGAAGGTGATTCCACAACAACGGCAGACAGCATCCCCTCACACTACTTCATTTCCCTTCTAACTAGGATTTTTTTCTAACTGTTAATCTAAATCTCTCTTGTTACAAATTAAGGTAATTACTTCTTAACTTCGTACCTGCACTGGACATAGACAACAGTTGAATCAGCTTCACGACAACTGAAAACATGCTCAGCAGATTGCTGTATTTCCCCTTCCCTCAGTTTCCTCTTTTTTTTTTTCCCCAGCCTGGCTTCCTTCTGTCCTTTCTCAGAGCTGACTATTTCTGAACTGCCTGTCATTTCCACTGCTTTTCTCTCAGCTCTCTCTAGTTTTTCACTCTTTTAAAAAAAAACACAGTGCCCAAAATGGGACTCTCAACTCCATCTGTGGAAGAAAAATCCAGTACCAAACAGCCCCCAAAATTACCTTCTTTAGCTCATGTATGGCCCTATTACTAACACTTCCCAGAACATCATTTATATGTTTTGCAATTTGATCATGTAACTGACTCACATTCAGCTTGTGACCCATGTAACCCTGGGTTCTCCTCTGCAGCAAGGACTGCGACAAGCCCTGCGTAAGGGTCTTGAGCTGACTCTGAGGGACAGACGAGGATAGATCACAGTCGTGTTGTGACAGCTGTGAGGAAATAGAGCCTCCGGGCCTGTATCCACCAGCCACTAGTAGTTTGCGCAGAGACCTGGGTGCAATGAGTCCGCAAACAAAGGCTTGATCCTGCCACTGGTTTTATGAGTAGGTCCTTGTATTCATCAGATCATTTAATACAACAAAAAATGGACTGAAACAAATGTAAATGAGTTCACGGCCAGAGGGCAGTGGGGAACAGAGATGTCAAGCGCGTGCAGGTCAGTTTATATACTTACAGGCAGGGCATGGGTCTCAAAACCATCATGCCTATTGCTTTTACCCTCAGTGCACTGAATAAAGTACGGAGGAAATGGTGTGGTTTTCTCCAGGTGTCTTCTCCTCACCTTGCTTCTACCTCCGACTTAGTAGAGGAGTCAACCCACCTAACTGATCTAAAACTGGTGTGACGTCTAAGCCCCCTTCAGTCTCCTCTACAGTCTGGGAAAGGAAGAACTACCTCCCGAGCTCTGGATTCACCTCATTCTGAAATAAAAGTCTTGGAGATGCGGCATGAATCACCTCCCGAACGTGCTGCCTCTCTCTGTTGACCAGCAAGGGAGTGACCAGGACAGCCTTAGGCCAGGTGTCCAATTCTTTGATAGCCATGGAAAGGCAAACACAATTATTTCCTTAATGATGGGCCAGGCTCTGTAGTCCAGCTGATTACTTTTCCAGGAAAGCACTCATAATCTGTTCCATGCATAGCCAAATTTGGTGTATGTATAAAAATCCATGAAGTTGAATTTAAATGCTGAATATCCTCTCTGTTCTCTGTCTTCCACACACCCTCTGCCTCTAGCTCTAGTTATCTATAGCAGATTGTCTTTTCCCAGCCATTCCTGGCAATACCTCAATAACCAGCAGCTGGGTCACATTCATGGAGGCACAAGAACAAGACAAAGCTATCAGTTAAAAATTATGTCGCCTCTCCCTGGCTGTCATTCAGCCTGGCATAAACTGACAAAGGGATGTCATTTTTTTTGCCTGACCACATTTCTCATAGCACGTAGAAGGAAGCGTAATTTGCTATCACAGCAATTTTTCCCTTTCACACTTGGCTAACCACACTGTACATTCACACAGATCTTTTCACTCAACTGTGGCAAGTAATGGCCCTGAGGTACTAGAAATCAGAGACAACGCTATCTCAACTTCGTTAGAAGCCATAGAATTCCATGTTAAAACTATACATGCTTTATTGATCTTATTAAAACAAATGTTTTGGTAGCAACCTCATGAAATGCAAACTGTTGACAGAAAAGCTTTGCTGATAAATTTTTGCAGAGTGGCACATGTAATATACAGTACATATACATGTAATGATGGTTCTGTTTCTGCAGAACTTCATGCAAGAACTGGAAGGTCAACATCATTCCCTAGAAAGAGGATAATCAGCAGTTAAATCTGGGATGCAAAGGGCTGCTGTTATGGTTTGGGTCAGAAGCTGTCACTAACCTAGAACAGGAGAAGAAAATTTTCTCCATCTCAGCCGTGCTTGAAGATTTATCTGACACCATACTTACTTCTATGAAAAGTACTGTACATTTGCCACTAGTGGACTCACAGATGTCCATTTCTGACACTAAACTGATCTATTAGTTCCAGTGTAACATCACAGGAGAGACAAGGGATTGGAAATCATGAGCATGTAAAGTCTTTTCCATATCGTGGCCTGGTATATTTGTATTTTGTAACTGGAAAAATTTAATTGTGTGAAATTAATTAGGTGATGGTTCAGAGCAGCACTGGCTTTTATTATGGCTGAAACCTCTTTGTAGTGACATTCTGTGCTCAGCGGTCTAGCGTTGGTCTGCATTTTCAAACACTAGATGGTGCCAAGGGTCCACACATAAAGAAAAGCTGACTAAAAGAAACAAAAACGTTTCATTTAATGGCAATACTGACATAGTTTGGTCTTTGTGTAGTTCTGTGAATTAGTTCAAAATCTACTGTTAAAATGTCTCACTACCTAGGAACTGACAGAAGAAAATTCTGTACAGGATGATAATAATACAAGTAAACTCACAGGTAATTTAGTGCTGGAGTCTACAGAGAAGACAATTCATAATTGAAGTTTCAATACAGGGATGTTACCAGCGCGGGCAGGTCCAGATTCATCTAGTCCAAAACCTTTTCTCTGACAGTGACTAGTACAAAGGGCTTCAAAGAAACCTATAAAAGCCCTGTGGCAAGCAAATAGTCAGGGTCCTACCCTCGGTTTTAGCCTGGTACTTAACACTTAGAGGTTGGCTTAAGCTCTAGCATATGAAGCCAAACTTTGCAAAAAGGTGTTTCTAATTAAAAAATTGGTTGTTCTTGCTAGATACAAAAAACCTACTTGACCTATTTCATGACTTAACTATGGACACGCATTGCAAGATCAAAAAATGCAAACGGCTGCAAACTGTATCCATGCCTACATAATAACAAAGATGATAAAAACCTGTAACTTTTTCTAGGTTTAGTGCTTTCTTGAATAGAAAATTTCATATTTGCTCCTATGATAGTCTTACTGGTCTCACTATATGACCAAACTCTAGGGAATGAGAAACAAATTACCATAACTTTAAATCAGAAATGCATAATATCCACTGCGTACTGCTTTACGGCAATATTTGGGGAAAAAATCTGTAGCCATTCCGCAAGCCAGTATCACACTTTCCTGAGGAAGTTTGTATGAGACTTATCTGTGAGATAATGATATGGATAGTTTGCAGGAAGACTGTTATTAAATTACTAGCAAGAAAGGAGAAAAAGAAAAGGAACATTTGACACTATCATTAGGATTTCAATTCTGATACTCTATTGTTTCAATTTATTGACACTGTTCTCTTTTCTCAGTCCAGATTTTCCTGTTTGTACACAGCTGGAGTTCTGTAGGAAGAGGAATTTCTGTCTGCCAAGGATATGCAAGAGGGTGCTATTATCTGAGTCTTGGGGGAAGAGCTTAGTTTGTGTAGTTATATGTCAGTACAGATGCTAGATCCTGGTCCTGCAGTCAGAAGGATTATCATAAAGGAGCCTGTCACAGATGTCAATGTAGCTGGACAGTCTATTTTCTCCGTGGAGGAGTAAGTACCATTTCTTAAATCCTCCTGACCCAAGTCTTTAAGAAGGATCCTTGGATCCACTCTTGATGTAAAATTGTTCCATGGAAACTGGGCTGTGATGCTCACACAGTGCTGTGTCTCTGTGTCTTTTGTGGCAGCATCAGGTATGTAAATAAATTGAGTTACTTTTAGATGACTGGTCCGCAAGACTACAGGTATCTCTTACCAGTAGGCTTACAGGCTTACAGAGTGAGGCCCAGTCCATAGGCAACAGAAATGATGTGATGTAGCCCACCATAAAGCAGACTGAGCACACAGAAGGCACCGTGTCTCTGTTGATTGTACATCTTGCATTTACCAGAACTCTGCTGCCTCAAAAAACTTGCGTACAGAAGCTGTGGTGGGAGAGTGCATAGGACAGACAAACATCCCGAAGGGAAAACAACAGTATACCTATGCCGAACTGATGATGATGTTTAAAGATACAACAAAGATTACAGGAGTTGTGAAGAATGAAGACAGTTCAATAATACAGAATAATCTGGGTGGCATGGGCAACTGGACACAAGCAGAAGATATAATCAAACATAAAGTTACAGATCTAGGATGAAAGCATGCAGAACATACTCAGACAACAGGTGAAAGCTAGAAGATCTGTCCTGTGAAGATGTGACATTGGGAAGGCTTTGGCAATGAGTGAGGCAGATTGTCTGCTGAGCATTCAGCTTCTGATCTGATTCTGTAGCCAAGAGCACTAATGTAATCCATAAATGTACCTACAAATCAAAAGTGAAGGGGCCTATTTGACATTCGTGTGATTGATCTCCACTAAATTCAGTGTTGAGACACTGAAAAGGTTTAGAGAAGTCTCACAATTGCCATTAAAAATTGGAAAACATTTTGTAGTGAAATATTTTAGGAATTTGCTTTGCTTTGCTTATGAAACAAACTTAAGTCTGTAACCTCCTGTGCAGTTCCTCTGCAGATCAGCATTACTTCACATGCCCACCGCGTGCACTGTGTCACTCTTACAGTATGTGGGTAGATCAGGTTCCCAGGATGGGGTAATTTTCAATCTCATTTTGACACAGTTACATTTTGCAAAGTTAGGTTAAATATTCTTAAAGAAAGAGAGGGCCAGTAACAGGAGATGAATCTATTACCCATTCATTAGGGATCTAATGGAAATAAGGACTTTGGTTAAAAACCCTGTTCTGAGCATCAGCCACCTCAAAGTTCAAGTCATGTCTGTCTGACATGCAGCTAACTGCTGCGACACCACTGCCCGAAATCCAGGGAAGTCCTGAGGAGATAGGCAACTACTGCTGACACGTGACTACAATTGACGCGATCTGGGGATGAGCACAAGCTGGAGAGTAGTACTGCACTTGTGGGCCAAATGCAGCCTTGTTGCCCAGATGTTGAGCAGTCCTGCCTGAAGCATTCCTTCATAGACAGAGTCTCATTTCCTAACCTTGTAATTGTAGATCACCTGCCAAAGACTGATTAGCTTCAAAAGGCTAACTTCAATTTCTCGGTGTCCTTACAAAACCACCTACGGAGCATCAACTCAAGCCCAAAGCCAGGAATCTGCAAATTAAATGATACTGCTGCAATGCTCAATAAGCAAAACTTCCCCACTAGCAAGCAAAACATCCAATAAGTGGTTTTAATTTAACCCTTTTTTACTGGAGACAAGAGAAAAGGAAAAATAACAACATATCCACTAGATATGCCTGAATAGGACATAATGCACAGGTCAACCACATCACTCCCAGTATGAGGTTGGAAATAGATCCATCATAATTGTCCTCGAAAAGCTATCAGAAATGGCTGAGAGAAACAGCTACTGCTCACAGTTTGATGTTCAGGCTCAAAAGGGATGAACTGGTGGGTGCATCTATAAGCAGCCTGTAAAGAGGATGCTCATTTTCTAGACTTGGCAAGCAGCTTACAAAAATAAAGCCATTTTGTGATACAGACCACATCAGTATTTTCAACTGACAATACAGAACTATTATAAAAGCATTAAAATGGCCAAGGATGTCAGAACTGTGTTTCCTAATTTTATTTCCCAACCTAAAACTAAACTTGTTATGTGATACAGATCATGCCAGAATGTTCATCTCCAAAAATGTGAGTTTTACACACGTGTTCACCTAGGAAACTCTTCTTATGTACCAAGTAAGCAGGAGTTAAGCCCAGGCTAAGGGATAATGAGATACTGAATCAGACCATAGCTCATTTACCAGTTTATAACCATTAACAAATTGTACAAGTTACCCATATCTGAATTTTTCATTTGAAAAAAACCCAAACAAATATTAGTATTTACATGCTTCATAGTGAAGTTATAAGGTCTAATCTATTAAATGGTAAAATGTGATGAGGTCTTCAGCTAGAAGATGTTAGGAACAAATAAGATTTATTTGAAAGTACAGAAAATGATCTGAACAAAAACCAGATTTGGGTGAATTAATAGGAGGAAAATATACTCTGTTTAATTCTATTAGGATGAATGGCATTTTGCCTGGAATATGAGTCATGGAGCACATTATATTCTGAATGTAAGACATGGCTAGGCAAGAAGGAAAGGAGAATGGTAATTTGGAGGATAAATTGCAGGAAGAAATAAGTAGGAATACACTGAAGTGATAGCAATACTGCTAAAGACCTACTTTAAGACTAAAAGCTAAATTGTATCTTATCTCCTTGAAAGCCGTTCAAGTTAAAAGGCTCAGGGTTCTGCTTGAGGGAATGAATCAGATCTCAAAGCCTGGTATACAGTGCATGAAAGCGTAGGAGAAAGCATTCTCAGTCCAGGAGACCTGGCTCTGGCAAGAATTTTCAGTAGAGGTTAGATGAATCACGGTCTGAGCTCTCATGAGTCATTGCAAAACCTTCATTAACACTTGTAGACCCGAATAAACATTTACAATACTAACTGAAACTCCCAGCTCTCTCACAGAACAAGGATTAGCAGAAACAGCCTTGTCCAAAACAAAGCGTTGAAGAAAGTCAAACGTGAGAAAAGCCAGAGACTCAAAATTGAAACATTATTCATTGCTTCTATAAAGAATCCCCCAGAATTGGTGATGCCATTTCCATCTTATCTGGTCACGTGTAGACATTTTATGGGTACTTAGACATTCTGGCAAAATGACAGCAGCAATGCTGGCATCTATCCCCCCACACAGTAGTATCTCAGCTTGTGGTGGCAGCAGTTTCCATTTGCTCTTTTTTTCTGAACTAGGGTCACTCAGACCTCATCTGCACTGGAACCATATGGTAATACTGCGATCATCACCAGTAACTCTGTTCAAAAGTAAGGACACCAGAAACACAAAAGCATGTCTGGACTGAACTGGGGAAAGCTGTGGGCATATCTGAGTGACAGCAGGACATAGCAGACAAACTGCCAGTGCACAATTACTACATTTTATCTGTACTGCTTGCCAAATGCAGTCCTATGCAGTGTTATTAACAGAATCCAGTCTTAATAAATGTCATTTGTGTAGAGTATTCGCAGGCCCTGATTTGACACATCTATTACTGACATTACACAAGTCCTGCTTTGAGTCATTTTTGATTGAATGTGCTGATAACAGAGTGCAGCCCGAGCTGCAGATACTACTGCCATAGGACTTTTGGAAAAATATTTCTTGCAGCAATAACCTGGTCAAAAGATGCATCTAGTATTTTTTACACATTATAAAGCCTAAAAATATGTTTGATAATTTAAGTCTGATTTGCTGCTATATTTAAATCTACTCACTTATACTTTCAGCAACAAAGCAATTCCCCCCACACTTCGATGCGCTCTGCCTAAATTTTTTGTATTGCTGTGCACAGGCCCTCTGAATTTTGACTTGGTAATGTATGAAGCTTATTACCTAGGATGTCTCTCGAGGCTATCCATTTTATTTAGATTCCACTCAGATTTTAAATTTATGCCTAGGCTTTGATTCAGCTGGCTTAATTCAGTGCCCAGTGAAGTCAATGGAAAGTTCCTATTGACCTAAAAGGAAGCTGACCGAGGCACCTTCGTGTGCCTGGTTTGATCTAACATTAAAGTTATTTTCTTCCATTAGGCTCCCCATATTTAAAGTGTGTTAGGAAGTGTCACAAAGTACTGAACTGTTTTCTGAATGCAGAGATGTGAAAAAAAGCATTGCTCATGAGGATCTGCCCCAGCTCCCATTGAAATCAGCAGAAGCTGTTTCATTTACTGCAGTGAAAGAAGGGCTAGAGCTGAACATCAGAACTATGTTTATTCCAGGATTTATTCCAGAAAGTGACAATCTAATGTAAAAAACAGCTGGTTTTGCCCTTTCTAGGTCATTATTGAGTTGGAGAGAAGGTAGAATCCCACTGCTGTTCACAATTGCATGAATTTCATGAAATGCAATCCATTAATTTAAGTTTCCAGAGTTCTGTGAAACGATCAGCTTTCATCTTAAAAAGAAAAAGAACAAAAGGAAAAAAGTAAGTTAACTGCTTTTAAGACTACAGAGAAAGGTGGAAAATCATAAATCCTAAGAACCCAAAAATAAGAAGGCTAAATCCCTCCTCCCAGAATGATTTGTGGTAAAATGCTATGATTTTTAAATCAGCTTCATCGTTTGGAGGTCTGATTCACTCTGAAATGCTTAGTATTGTTAATGCTTCTGTCACACTGTGCTGCATAATTATTCTCTGTGCCATGACATTTCTCAAAGACTCACAACAGAGCACTTCCATCATGCCAGAGGCTGTCCAAAAAGTCAAAATTTAAAAAGGGGAAAAGTCATGTAGCATGTCAGAAAAATTAATTTTACCATGAGCTAATATGCAAATGGATTAACAAATGCTGTTTACACCACAGCATTATAGTCCGCCTCAGTCCTTGTAAAAAATCAAACTGGAAGAGACGTTGGAAGACCTTCTGCAAAAATATCTGAGAATGCATCAAGTTATTTTTTCTAGAGGGAAACCTGTGTCATATACAGAATATAATATAGCTTTGGCAAACATCTATATATGCAAATGCTTATGCATATATGATTAGCTATTTGAAATTCCAAGGCTCTGTTACTGGTACAAAAATTATTACTGACAGCCCCATCTAATTCTGTATATGATCTGCTGCTCATCCACTGTACCCCATTTCTTCAACACAGAAAATATTGCAAGAACAATTACATAATACACTAAATTCTGTCTAAATACTAAGTACTTTATTAGCTCTGCATATGTAGTTATCTTATGCTCTCTGCTATTCATAAGAAAACTGCTTGCTGTTTTCACAGGAATGAATTTGTGGTATCATCTGTGACTTCTAGCACATTCTGATCCCTAAGGGGCATGCAGACTCTCCCACCAAATCAGGGGATCACAGATTAAATTTCAAGGAAGTTTTTGTGTGTTACTTATTATTCTTTATCTGTCTGATTAATTCCTAAGTCTGCAAGTCGTAGTACAATATTTTAGGTTCATCTTTGCTGGAAAACCTTGGTACAACACTATTAGAAAAAGAAACTTTTGTTCATGGCACCTAGACTGTTTTGTGATTAGGGGATTTTCCTTAATATTTTCAGCTCTGACGTTCAGAAGAGGTAACAGTCAATGTCTTAGAAATCCACTCCAACAGCCCACTGCCAGCTGACTTCACTGGCTGACAACTGATATATGCACGAAGCACGGCAGTGCTATCTAAATACCCATCCATGGCTTACTTTCATTTTCTGTACCTCTCTCCCTACCATCTACAGTCTAAAAAGCATCTGGTTTTCTTTCTCAAGCCAGGCAGGCAATGAGAAGGGAGTGTAAGGTAATTCACAGAGGGCGTAGAAGTTCAGTTTGAATGTTCCACTGAAGCCTCCAGATCCTCGTTTCACTCGGCAGTGGGTGTCTGAGTTTCAGCCACTGGCCATGCACAAAGCCATCTCCTGAGCCAGTTCCAGGGGGGCTATTCAGGGGGGCAACTCACACTGTGTGTTTCCAGCCTGCAGAAGCCATGCCAGGGGAAGGTGTGTAAGATGCACATCTAAGAGGGGATGAATCACAGTCTGGAAACAGGTATTTCTCACCACTGATGTAAGGAGAAGACAAGGTGATTAGCTTAGACTGGACATCGAACTTCCAGGTGATGTGTGATGAATCACTGTATTGGGTTTGCATGGCAAGGTTTTGGTAGTGGGGTGCTACAGAGATGGCTTCTGTGAGTACCTGCTAGGAGCTTCTCCGATGCCCGACAGAGCCAATGCCAGCCAGCTCCAAGATGGACCCACCTCTGGCCACAGTCAAGCCCATCAGCGATGGTGGTAGCGCCTCTGGGCGATAATTAAGAAGGGCGGGGGGGGGCGGGGAAATGGCACAGCAATTGCAGCCAGAGAGGGGAGTGAGAATATGTGAGAGAAACAGCCCTGCAGACACCAAGGTCAGTGAAGGAAGGGGTGGAGGTGCTCCAGTTACAGGAGCAGAGGTTCCCCTCCAGCCCGTGGTAAAGCCCATGGTGAGGCCGGCTGTGCCCCTGCAGCCATGGAGCTCCACGATGGAGCAGATCTCCACCTGCAGCCTGTGGAGAACCCCACGCTGGAGCAGGTGGATGCCTGAATGAGGCTGTTGACCTCGTGGGAGGCCCACGCTGGAGCAGGCTCCTGGCAGGACCTGTGGACCCATGGAGAGAGGAACCCACACTGGAACTCATTTGCTGGCAGGACTTGTGAGCCCATGGGGGACCCACGCTGGAATAGTCTTCCTGAAGGATGGCACCCCGTGGGAGGGACCCAGGCTGGAGCAGTTTTTGAAGAACTGCAACCCACGGGAAGGACCCACACTGAAGAAGGTCGTGGAGGACTGTCTCCTGTGGGAGGGACCCCACGCTAGAGCAGGGGAAGAGTGTGAGGAGTTCTCCCCTTGAGGAGGAAGGTGTAGCAGGGACAATGTGTAATGAACTGACCACAACCCCCATTCCCCATCCTCCTGCGCTGCTCAAGGGCAGGAGTTAAAGAATTTGGAAGTAAAGTTAAGCCCAGGAAGAAGGGAGGGGTGGGGGGAAGGTGTTTTAAGATTTGTTTTTATTTTCTCATTACCCTACTTTGATTTGATTAGCATTAAATTTAATCAATTTTCCTCAAGTCAAGTCTGTTTTGCCCATCATGGTAACCGGTGAGCGATCTCCCTGCCCTTATCTCAACCCACGAGCCTTTCATTCATATTTTCTCTCCCCTGTCCAGCTGCAGAGGGGAGTGACAGAGCGGTTTGGGGAGCACCTGGCATCCAGCCAGCGTCAAGCCACCACAATCACCACAAAGGAAAAGGGAAGAAGACAGCGGCAGCCTAGTGAATGTATTGGGAGACTAGGTTAGATAGCTCATGTACACCCCTGTTGACACCTAGATTCTGACATTTATATGTTGACAGCTAGATTTACTCAGATGCATCACACCTTTCTAAACAGGCAAAACTTCCCCTTCAACTGACTGTCCAGCCTGCAACTCTGAGCACAGGCTCGGGTCTTAGCCAGGTTTCTGCCTGGAGGTAGAGACTTGCCTCTCAGAGCAGCTTTCACCTCTTGAATGAGGCTGCTCCATCATTCAGTCTCCAGGCTTCACATGTCTGTCAGAGTGGCAGGGTTTGTGTCAACAGTTTTTTGTGTAGGCACAGGGCTTTACACAGCCTCTGCAAGTATCAAATGAATCTAGCTCTTCGTGTGACTTTTGCAACTACTTTAATTTCTGAGTTTGGAAATACCCACACCTCTGCTTAACTCTGTGACCTAAGTCTGCACTAAAATGGGGATTTAGCAGCAACAGGCAAGCAAAAAAACTCTTCTAAAACAAATCAGTACCTGGTAATCTAGATTCATAAGGCCAAAATCCCCAGGTTAGCAAGCCTAGTAGGTCATGCTTACTTAGTAGCTAAACGTGAGTTCTTGATGAGTTGCTCTTCTCCTTGTGAGCTGGTAGGTTCTCGCCATCTGTCTTTCCAACTGCTCTTGCTCTAAGTAAGGACTTCTTATATTCTTATTCACAAGGTGAAGCCCAGCTGGAGGTGGCAACCAGGCTCTTTTAAAATACAGTACAGAGAGCTTCAATGTGCTGATCTGATGAAAGTAAACCAGGTGTCCCTACCCAAGGACTCTTCACACCATGTGAGCGCATGTTTGGGTGTTGGGAAGGAGTCCTCCTCTAGGAAGATCTTCCTGTAGAACTAAGGGTGCTCATGGTTAGTTGGTCAGTGTTTTGGGTTTGCTTTTTATGGAGAGCTGTGAAAGCTGGTGGAAGTTCCACACTGTAGAATAACAGTATTCTTGGTTTGTAAGTTCTATGAGATAGGAGAATTTCCTGTGCCCAGCTTTTAATTG
>NW_010563931.1:11114-22978 GCF_000687285.1 Phaethon lepturus | reverse complement strand
TTGTAGCGAAACTTTGAGACAATTAGAATAATTTTGTTTTCCACAGCATGCTAACTAGATCTTTGCGAAAACATTAATAGTATTATGTTAGCTAAATGATGATAAAGCATCACATGTCAAAAAAAGAAGGTATACAGGTTAAGATATTATAACGTAGAGAAGGTATGTATACATCCGTAACAGCAAATATAAACAAACAAACATAAATACATAGCTTACTTAGATAACCATCCTAGGTATATATACCTTATCTTTTCCAGTGTATTACCTGTCATGACATTAACTTTTGTGATCTGCAGCATTAATTATTGACTACTCTCTAGATAATTATGCAGACAGATGTACTATATGGGACATCGTTGTTTCAGACACTGCACAAACGCAATGGTGACATACACTACCGCAAAGATTTTTCTGTCTAAAAGATGTACTAGAACAGAATTATTGAAATGTAAGACTGCAGAGCCAGAAAGGACTTCAGGAGATAGTATAGTCCGACTCCATGCATTAAAGCCAGCTAAAGTGTGTTTAGACCAACCACAAAGGTATTCGTCCATTGTCTTGAAAAGCTGCAATGAAAGCAGTTACACAGCATCCCTATACAACCTATTTTAGCATTTCATATAATCAAATGATGAAAACAAATCAGCCTAACTTGCAGCATGGAAGATACATGTTTAGCATATGAAATATGTTACTGTTGTAAGGATGAAGAACAGCTGAGCACTACATTTTTATAACATCCATTCGTGTATTAGAAAATTGTTTAAATCTCTACCCCTAATGTTCTCTTTTTTTAAGTGAACAAACTAATTCCTTAAGCTTCACTTTAAGTTGTGTTTTCTAAAATCTGCCATCAGGACAAAGTTTTCCAACTGAGTCTCTAAAAAGATCAAGTAGAGCAGAATAATTACTTCCCTTGTTTAAAACATGACAGTCCTGTTCATTCATCCCAGCAGGACACTAGCTGACTCATCTCTAGTTTGTAGAATACTTTGTTCCCACATTTCCGCTGTGCTGCTACACAGGTGGTTATTTTCTATACATACATCTACAGTTTCTCCCTTCCTTGATAGACTAGTTATCCTCTTAAAGAAGAAATCAGACATGTTTGTCTAATGACAGATTGAGGCAGGGGGAAGGTTGTGGGCATACACTTATCAGTGCCTTATCTCAGCTCTCACATACTTGTTCTTCGGTGTTTTATGCCAAAATTCTCCAGGGCATCCAGTTAGGCTGATGAGTCCATCATTTCTGACCTCTCTTTGGAGCTGAATGCGTATCATTTCTCTTTTACAGACCTTGTAGATATCTATGAGATGATTGCCAATGGTTCACAGATTAATTTCAGCTAACTGCTTGAGAAAAAGGAAAATCAAATGTCATACTTCAGGTGAATGGCAAATCCAGATTATCTTCTGTTTGATCCAGAACAGCCACGGCTATCCATAAAGGTGTTGTCTCAAATTAATAGATATGAACAGATTTTACCTTGTTGTACCTTGTTCTGATTTGGCCAGAACAGAGTCTCACAGATTCCTTCTGGATACCAAGCGGGGCAAGCCTGCCTTGTGCTTACTGCTGTGTGCACAGCTCATGCTGGTACTGGGAGCCCCACACCAGTTCTGTTAGCTTTACAATTTTCTTTGTAATGAACATTTTCCAAACACAGTACAAGATTGATTTCATAATACCATGGGTTAAAGTGCAGATGTGTCAGTAGGGCAAGCCTGGATGGTGGAAGCAGGGATGGTTGGAGCAGCAAGATACATGAATCTTCCTAAGTCTGTTTAGCATCGCTCACAAGCAGCTTCAGTTGGATGCGGGATGCAGGGAGGGGGAGCTGGGCCAGGACTGGACCAGGGAAGCATGGGGTCTGTGGGTGCCAGGCGGTGTGCAGCTGAGCTGAGGGCCACACTGCACCATGCTGTGCTGGGCCATAATGACCCAGCTCATGCCATACTAGACTGTGCCATGCCATGCTGTGCTGGCATGTCCCATACCAGGACAGGCCATACCCAGCTATGACAGGTCATGCCATACTGGCTCGTGCTGGCTATACTGGGCTGACAGCCCCTGCAATTCCACTAACAGGATGGGGGATGACTGGGGGAGGCAGGGATGCCCCAGGAACAGCAAACTGTGCTTCAGGCAAAGGCACCTACGGGGAAGCATGGCCTTTTCCCAGCTGCAGGCAAGCCTGTCTGGCTGGACCACACTGCTCTCAACCTCCACTGCTTTTTGCTCTCCCACTGGTGATTGAGTATTCCTCCCTAGATTTCCCTCTTCTTAATTTCTCCATCCCCAGACAGTATTGGAAGAAAGTGTTATCTGTAGTGGGAAGTTAG
The DNA here is from genome assembly GCF_000687285.1 of Phaethon lepturus. Lineage (NCBI taxonomy): Eukaryota > Metazoa > Chordata > Aves > Phaethontiformes > Phaethontidae > Phaethon > Phaethon lepturus. Next base: position 20,630 of record NW_010563931.1, on the reverse strand, counting down.
TTGTTGAGATCAAGGGTGTTTGGATTTTCCTGGCTCAAATTGCTGCAAATAAATAGAGCCAGGTTTCACTCAGTAAGGTCTGCATGTTCTCATGGAAAGGTTTGAGAGAGTTGTGTAAAGACAGCCTTTCCCCAAAAGAGATAAATTTCAATATCAGTTAACTAGGAGAAAGTTGTAATGATAGAATTATTTTCTACCTGCTCCCTTGCTAGTCAAGTTGCTGTAAACAGAGGTCCTTCTCCTTGTCAGAAGGTCCTAAAAGTAAGGACATCCTGTTCTAGCAGGGCTGCAGAGGAGAGCTCTCAGAGCCTCCTCTTGCATCAGTTTTAATGTCAGATACAAAAAGGAGTGAAGCACTTGGGACTGCTGGTGCCATCATCCTGGGGACACTCAGGGCTCAGCAGGACATTCAGACCAGTTATATCCCCATCCTGCGATGGGGCAGGAGGGCCCTTGGGCAGTAATTGTCATTTCCTAGCTATGAACCTCTTCAGGACTTTCTCTGCCCATTGTCTCCTGCAGTACGTGAAATATGCCCTGCAGGTCTGAGCTGTAAGATTTTAGCACGTGCCTCCCAAGGCCAGGAAAACCATCCATTCCTGATACAAAGGATGCAGCCAGGGGCTGGCTCGTTTCCACTTTTCTGAACAGCACCGTATTCCTACTTGTTAAGAAATGATTTTTACTTGATGAGATATTCTCTTGCTACAATGGCCTATTTTAACACATGGGTCTGCAACATCAGATGCGTAAAGAATCTTCTTAATGCAAAAAATTTATTTCTTTTTTAAAAGGACCTGCTTCCGAAACTGCTCAGTTTTTATTTCCTTTTCTCCATTTTTAATAACATGGATGATATAGAATCTGAATTTTACTCCCACAGATTATATTTGTATACTTTAAATCTTCATTTTCCTTTGGAAATCCATTGCACACATTAGCTATACCACGGCTACTGTTATTTATTTATTTTATAATGTTACTTATTTATTTAATGACATAAAAACATACTAATATTTATTTATTTATTTATTTATGGATATTCACATAGCAGTGGGTTAGAAAGTCCTCCTATTATTTCTTTTGTTGGAAGTATGTCAAGGGTAAGCCTTTTACTAGGAGTCCTTTATGAGTCAGTATTTAAAGACCAACTAAAAAAAGCTATCTCCATGCAAAGAGAAAAATCAGCAAGTAGTTACAAACATATTTGTTATTAATGAAATGAAAAAAAGAACAAACACCAACTTACACAATTTTGTTTATCCTCCATTCTGAGAATCTATTCCAGAGCCACCTTTTAAGAAGCTTCCCCTTCAATTAGGTATGATAATTTGATACTAAAAACAAAGTCCAGATCTTAAAAGTGTTTACATGTACGTATTATCTCTGTTCACATGGAATTTGCCTGGGCCAACACGAATAAAGCGATACTGGTGCCAAAGTGTTCACTGAGCCAGGTCAAACATCAGGTCAGCAAGTACTCACAGACAGTGCTTTTGAGACCAAGATAGCATCTAGGAGCAGTTTAAAAAAATGAACATTTAGCACGTGATGAGAAGTGATTTGCAGAGCTCATCCCTTTTAGTCTGACTGTGTGTTCCCTTTCTTCTGCCAAGGTCACCTGGCATTTCTCTCTCTTTTTCCCCTGGTTCTTTGGCCAGTTTAAGGCTATGATAACACTGTAGCATTGTTAATAATCGGTAAAGGCATTTTTTAGGCAGTACTGCAGCGATGACTTAACGGAAGGATTTGAATGAAGAAAACAGGAGATAAACTGCAGGGAAGAAGTACATACAAAAGAAAGGTACATTACAGAAAACATGAAAACTGCTTTACTCAGAAAATATCCTTCGATACATTGCATTTCTTCTACTCAGTTTCTCTAATACTGGAAAATTTCCTTCCTCTCAAATAAATGCTCATTCTTTTTTAAGCTTTCTGGTCCGCAGCCTTTCATTTGTGAAACTGAATATCTTTTTATCTTTACCCAGTGCTTCTGCTGTGACTCTCTTTCCATTCAGGGATCATGGCTTCTGTGTGTCAACTTGATTTTGCTCTCATTGTAATCCATATGTTTGGGAAGAGGTTCCTCTACTGCTGTACTGTGCATGGGAGACCTATTTTCCCACCCCCCTCAGCACACTCAGTACTTGTAAGCTTGTGATTCTAGTTTAATTTTTCAGAATTTATTTAATTTTTTTTTTATAATAAATCCATGTCATTTGTCAAAATATTGGAAAATGACCTTCTGAGTATTGTAAGACTTCACATTTAGAAGGGCATGTCACTGTGTCTTGATTTTCAATCAAGAAACAAATCAAGCTTAACCCTAGAAATTTATCATATTGTGACCAGGACTGAAATTAGTCAGAACTCAAACTTGGTGAAATCTCAGCAACACTCAGACCCATGGGAACAGTTCAAGACTGAAAACGTACCCGAGTCACAGACTTGAACCCAGAGCAGAATCCTTACTTTCTTGAATGGATGGAAAAAGGAAAGGGCAGGTCCGGATGCAAACCCTCACTTCCTCGTAGAACTACTGAGTATTCAGAGTAACCCCATAGGTTAACTGCAGGTTTCTTCATTAAAGCCATTTTCAAGGGTTGGAACGTACACCTGCATTTCCCATTCGTCATATTTCTCTTTGGGCTGTACAGCTCATTTGTTGCATTACAACCATAAATCCCTTTAGAGCAGTTTTCTACTCTGACGTCAGGTATTTCCTTTCAGTAAAAGTTCATCTCTGTCCTTTTAAGTACACTCAGTGATGCCATCTTGCTGAAGGTCATGATGAGATGATGACCATCAAGGATATTGACAGGTTCTCCCTTTATAAGCACCACTTACTACCCTTCTTTTCTAAGTTAGTTATTCTCCAAGTGTTTTATAGGAAAGATCTGTTTTTCAGAGTCTTGGATGTTGTGTTTAATAAAAGGAAATAAAATGGGAGATATTAGTAGAGAGTAAAAAAGGAAGAAAAAATGCTGTGAGTTCTTAATGCCCAGCGAGGTAAACCCAATAGCAAATACTTATCCTTAAACAGATATGTAAAACAGTAATTTCTTACAAAGACAGTTTGAGGAGCATGCAATGTGAAAGTAGTTGTATCTGTGGCATAAAGCAGTCCAGAGCTGGTCACTCTAGATATCCACAAAAAGTGATAGAGTTACATTTATTTCTGTAGCTAGACAGCTGAAAGCTAATGGACTATTAAGGGGTAAAGCTGCTGCTCTCCTTTAGGCATTCATAATTTCCACTGAAGTGAATGACTACAGCAGTATTGCTCATGTAAACACTATACAAGCTACACCAAGGAAGTATCTTTACTCAAAGTCAGACAAACTTAATCCAAATTTTACATTCACTGGCTTTTACATTCGAGATCCTTCCGCTGCTGAAACTCCCACTGCATTTACTTGCTAGAATGACGTTTAAACAAACCAGATTATTTTTTTTCTCTCCAATAGAACTTCCTTTTTCTTCCTTCAGCCATACACTTTGTCTATACACATGCTGCTTAGCTAAAGCTTTCTGTGTTTATGGCCCCAGTACTTAGTCCATGCAAATCCTTGGCAGCTTGAATCATTTGGAATGTGCAAAAATATACCTGCCTGCTTTCCTCCTTCCCCAAAATCCTACTTGTGATTCAGACATGCACAAACCATGCCTCAGAGTAGACTGATTAATAATTTGAATCACTGTTTTAATTATGGTTTAATTTGGCAAATGGAAACTCCTGACTTGAACAGTTTATCATTTCCATTCCCATGTTTTTGTTATTTCCTGAAAAAGTTAGATTTTCATTGATTAGTAATCTAGTGTGAATGTAGCCTCTACATTAAATTGGGTCTTCTTTTTGCTAATCTCTATGTAGAGAAAAATGCTAATTTTCTCTACATACACAAGCACTTATTTAACACGAAACATATTTATTCAGATTTCTAATGTTTATATGTTATGATGCTAGAAAAAGGTAGCTGATATTAGAGTTGATTTCTTTTTGACTCCTGATCAGTGTTAAGCTACATTTAGGTGCAAACTGGAATTCAAATATAATACAAACATTCAGAATATTAAAGTGTCATATTAGCTGAATAAAATCAAGTTAAATTCCTAGCTATAGGAATAAAAAGGCTTGTCAAAACAAAATTTAATTTAAAATGTCACCTTATTTTCATGAACTGAATGATTGTTCCTGGGCATTCCATCCTTCACAATATTAAAGGTAATTTTATTCTGAAACAGTTTCTCAGCTTCTTAGCATCTCAGCTGTAAAGCACCTCTACGTGTGCACTGTTTACCTCTATAACTACCATGCTTTGTGTGTCTGGCTTATTGATGACCTTTTCAGAAGCAGTATTAAATTTGCCGTTGGTATTAATAGGAAGACTTGCAGGCTTGAAGACCACAGCTGAAGAGCTCAGTGCTTACAGTTTCTGATTTGCACATAGACTGCTCTGACCATGGGCAGCCCTGTAGACTTGGCACAGAGACCTCTTCAGTCCTTTATTTAGACTTCACCTTTCCTTCTAGGATCACTCCTCCCAGTCATTCAGCACTTTTAGCCTTCTTTTTGCAGGTATGTGTCAGATACTTATGAAGAAAGTGGTGCAGCCACTACGCAAGCTTGCAAGGTAAACAGATGTATAGACAACCAAATCTGTAGAATACTATAGTTAAGGTGCAAGAGGCAAGTCTCATTTTCAGAACTGATTCAAAGGGACAGATTCACAGCTAAGATTGAAGTCTTGATACTGTGGTAGTGCTGTGCCTCCTTTGAGCCATGAAAAAACTGGCAGAGAGCTCTGCAGTGTCTCTGAACCTGAAGAAGTGGAAAGACCCCCAGGGAGCAGCTGCAAGGTACACAGGTGAAATTCCATCTCCATCCCAAGTTCTGGGAACACCCTCCCCTTCTCATAGGAGACAAGGGCCTTTTAGAGACAATAGGAACAGTGCCAATGATAGATTGTCTCTGGTTTGTTTATACCAGTAACAAAGATTATGACAGAGATCTCAAAATAAAGTTTTTTTAGTAGGAAATTAGGGTTTACATAATATGATTTTATTATAGTTTATGTAGTTATTTGCAGCTTTTTCGTGGCAGGACTGTTTCATGCCATGGAAATGCTGTCTTTTCTGACAGCATTTCCCAATCAGACTTCATGAAAGCTTGCACACAAAACACTTGCCATCATCTACAAGCAGAAGGAGATTGTCAGGAGGGTGTTCTCCGTGAGAGGTACTTAACTGAGGAGTTGGCACCGCACCGTGAACTGAAACAGCCTCATAAGCATGTTGCAAATATTTTCCTATTGCCCAGACTTCTTAGTTGGGAGGGACTTGGCTGGAAGCTAAGGTCTGTATGAAGGGTAGATTCTGTAATCTGTTAAGACCTAAACACCAAGCATACATATTTTACTGGCAGCTGCTGATGGCCCTGCTGATCATCTACTAGATTTGCCAGATTAATTTTGTAAGCAAATCAGGGATACCTGTAACTTTCAGACTGGTGCCTCTTTCTGGATAGGGGGAAAAAAAAAAAAAGCGCTCTCACAAATGAGGAGCTCTCCTTTCTGTTAAAGGGGCTGAGGCTATCGAATAATGAGCATACTCCTTACACTTGAAAAAATGGTCCACATACCAAAGATCCAAAACCAGTAAGAATGTTTGCCAGTGACCCTACTATATTTCTACTGTACTCTGAACTGCAACGAACACACTGTGATCTTGGAGGTTGCTTTGTAATTGCGATAGCAAGGCTGATAATGCCCTGGAAACAGATCACACTGGTAAAATATGACCTCTTTGTTTTGGCTGACAGATGTCTCACAGAAAAAGCAGAGGTCTTCATATGCTGATCTTAGAAGATTATAACTACATTTATAAACTACATGGATTAAAATAAGCGGGTGCTGGTGTAACTCCAGCCTGACAAAGACTGGGCTGCAGGGGAGGGGCAAATGCCACAGAATGTGAAGTATGTGGCTTATGCCAATAGGACTGGGACTCCCTAATGCCTTCTTTGAATGCACCCCAGAACTGCCATAACAGTCACATAATCTAAACCGCAATAACAGCTGAGTATTAAAAAATTTTAAAAAAAAAGAGAGAATTTGCACAGAATAATATAATAATAGTAACTAGTATAGAAGATATTATAAATAGGCCTGGATGTCTAATTTTTAATCAGATTACATATGTACAATCATTTATATTCACTAATAGTCAGGATAACACCTTTTTAATTACTCAGAGCTTTAGAGCTGCCAGCCCAGTACTCCTCATTAGCACTGCACTTACTGGCTTTCCAAAGCATTATAGAAATGTTCTAGCACAAGAGCTAGCTTAGTTACTTCATGTTAGAATTTGATGGCGTGTACCTGGAGTGCAGTAGGGCCATCTCAATGTTAGTTCACAAGTACTAGCAGTAACATCAGGCTTACTTTTCTTCCTCTAGTTTAAAAGCAACTTCCAAAACAGATTGCTTTTACAGTCTGTGAAGCTCTGAAACCTGCTGGGGTGCCCACAGTTGTGGAAATAAAATAATTCCTGGTGTTTAATCACAGTGCCTGCTATTAAAAAGTCATGAACAGCTACACAGTCACAGTTTATCCTTTTGGGATATTCTAGGGGAGATTTTGATCCAGCCCCTGAAGCTGATTTTGCTAATGACCCAGATACCATGACCTTGGTGAAGTCATTTGCAGGTAGCTCCACAAAGGAGACGTTGGTGCTCCAACGCTTCATTGTCAGGCCAACTCATATGCAATGTGGATCTTCAGCCTTGAGATGGGCACTGCAGCTTTCCTGCACAAAAGCCTATGTGTTGTCAGGTGCTGAAGGATAAGATCCTCAAAAAGCAACAATCTGAGTGAGAAGCTACCTAAGCTGTGTTAAGGTATTAAAGCTTAAAGGTTGCTAGGTATCAAATTCCCAAGATGAAGTAGAGGAACATGTCTTCAGTCAGACTTTCACCACAAACTCCATTATAGAGATAAAGGCAGGTAATTCTTACAGGAAAGAAAAATACACAGTGGGTGATAGATGGGTTTTCTGATTAACAGAAGCATGTTTAAATACTAACTACTGAAAAACAGCAGTTCATTTCAGAGCTGTTTTCAGAAATTAAGTATTATACTCCTGTGTCCTTTTATCCAGACTCACAATATTTTAGAATATTAAACTAAGGTTGAACATTTAACAAATCACTTTGCTGACACATATGCATGGTATTGCTTAGTGTTGACAAACAGCAGGACAGGCACCAGCATCATTCTTGCAGTCTTGCAAGAAGATCCAAAATCCAAGCAAGTATTTTCTCATGCTGATCAAGAATTAAATGGAAACAGATTCTAAATCACAGTTTGACTGCACTAACAGTAAAAACAATTGCCAGACACCAATTATCGTATGTGGTATGTTTGTGTCATGTTTGGAGAATCTGTACAAGAGAAACAGCTATTTCACAGCTTTGTTCTCACTTCTTGTTAGCACCTTGCAGTCTCCTAAAATTCTTGCTAAGGGATAAAAATATTTAATTCGTAGCTACCCAACAAAAAATAGACAAGGTTCTCTCACTGTTGGCACCATAATGCCACTGTAACATTTGACTAGCCAGAACCTAAAATGACCTGCTCATCCCCACACAAGAAATCAGGAACAAAACAACTCATCCTAATGACTAACAAAGCCTACAGAAGACAAACTAACTACATATCCCCAAAGACACTCAGGCATTACCCAGATTTCAGTAAGAGCTAGATGACCACACACTTTTGAGGATCAAGACTCCTAAACCTTGCTCCTAAGGATTCTGTCCCATTTCAAAGGATTCTATGGGTTACTTCCCAGAAGATGCTTTGATCAAAAAGCCCAGGTCTCCCCAGGCAGCATTCTCCCTATGAACAGCCAGAAGAGGCAAGATTGATGTAGTCTGCATCTACACTGTCCTTTCTGGCTGGCAGAATTAGGGTGCAAGCTAAAATACCCAGCTGGCATGGCAAGACAAGCATGCCACAGTGCTTCAGACACTGCTGCCTGGTAAGCTGCCCTTTGGAAGTCATAGCCCACTGGAAAAACAGGGAGGCAATTATGTGCTCATTCCTAAAAGTCACTAGCAGAAATCTGGTTAAGTGGACTACAAAGAAATATGGGTAAGTGGCTGTGAAGAGCCATTCTCCTCCAGAACTGCCCCTTTCCTCTGCACAAATGCTTCTACATCCTGAAATCAGGACTCACAGATACATAGAAATGCTGTGGGGCCTTCTGCAGGATTCAAAGAGGACAAAGCTGTATTTGTTTAGCCCTCAAAAAATATTTTTAATCTTTTTCCTTAAGCCATTTCCTAGGGCACGTTGGAGAAGGGTTGAATGATATACCATATCATGCAATGATACGCCACGCAACGTATATATTATGGTAAGTCAGTCACTATCAGCCTGTTTCAATATATGGAAATGCTCAATCATCCGTTAACAGGCTGCCTCATTCCTCCTGTGAAGCTAATTTATTCATCACCAGCTGGAGATTCCAGCTCAGAAGTCCTGTTTGCCACATTTTGAAGGGAATACTGAACCAACAAGGTAACATGATGCTGTTTCGTAAGATCTCTGGAATCAAAGTCTTTCCAGATCCTTATGCATAGGGGAAAGATCAGCTGCCAATGTATCACTATTTACCTGCTAGTGGCAAGCTGAATTTTTATTAAAGCTTTATTGGAAATAAACGTGAAGTAACAGTAAATCAGATAGAACAACTGGCATTGTTTATATATACCATCACTAATATGCCACATTTTGTACCAGATTCATACTGTGCAGTACCTTATTACACAGCTTGATGTGAGCACCCATTCTCAATAAAACCAATTCAATGGGAATTAGGTCCCTAACTACCTTCCAATATTTGCACCTCTGAAACAAACTAGGAGCAATACTTGGAGAAAAAGATACTATTTGCAATTCTTCTTTATGTAGAAATCTGACTGTTAACCTGAGTTTGAATCAAAAGTTTATCTTCTATAGATGTTTGGGTTTTTTCCTATCAGATTATTGATTTATTTTAATACCTGCTCTCTCTTTCTTCAGCATTCTTAGTTTTACCTATTCCATAAATATAACATTTTTCACATGCAAATGTACTTTGAGATATGGTTGTGTGTTCCTCAATGCACTATAATCCTGTTGACACATCTTTGTGAGAATACATTGTCCTAAAAAAAGCTGGATACGCCTTAATCTTTGGCAGAATTGGGATAATATATCATAACCCATAGATGTCCAAATAAGAACAAGTTAAACTGATAGTTTTATGTATGAAATGTTCAATAAATATCAAATTTCCTGCCTAACTTCAATCAATACTGGAAGTTGAACAATTATACAAAGAAAGTGTTTACACAAATAAAACAGCTGTATAGCCCAAAGTATTAAGTACTGGTGGTGAAACTTATATACACATGCACATACACACACATAAAATGTTAAGAAAAACTGTTTAAATTGAGCTCCATGG
>NW_010563931.1:0-11083 GCF_000687285.1 Phaethon lepturus | reverse complement strand
GGGGGGGGGGGGGGGAAATCTCATATGAAAACTATGCTCTATTTGTTTTCCAAATTAATGAATTCCTTCATTAAAGGGGTTCTTGTGTCAAACTCTTGTCTTAGTCTGCCCTGGTCATACAGGTATCGAAAATAATACACACACAAAAGACACACAGAAACAAGTCATCTCCTAGCAATCTACATATGCCATGTTTTTTTTTTAAATGAGTTCTAATTCCAGTCTAACACCAACTTCCTCAGCAGCCTTGGACAAATCAGCTGAATGGTTATTTATCTGCCTCACATGCCATTGTGAGAGAAAATTAACGTTTACTGACTGCTCAGTGACAGTAGCATGCATTTGCCCTCCACACACTTTAACTGTTGCTAGTACTACCATTTCCTCCCTCAATCTAAGCATTGATTTTTCATTACGAATATAAAGGCAGGAATAAAGCCAGAGCATATCGTACTTCACAGTAGAGCAGTCTTTATAAAATTGCATTTCACAGCTAATATGTGACAGGCACACTTGTCAAAACCCAGCTAAGCTATATATATTGACCTCCAAACAATCCTCATGACCTTGCCATATACAGTCTTATATTGGAAAGGATTTGAAACTTTTAGTTATTTGCTTAAATAAACTTAACCTTAAAAAAAATTGTCCCTGGCACCCAGCTGTTTATGAAAAAAACACCCCAACCATCAGAAATCTTTTAGAGAATAAAAAGGCACAGAGATTGCAAGCTAATTTATATCCTTAATATTTGCATGATCATTTGTTTTTAATTTATCTAATACAAATAATTTTTAAAGTTCTCTTTTTTGATGAATATATGTGACAGTCTTTAAAAACTGTTTTTTTCTTCACATATCATAATACCTGGTTGTCTCTTTTTTCCCCTCAGTGCAACTATCAACACTACACTTACTCAAAGTTCAACTATAACATATGCTTGTACGTTAGCAGAGACGTAGTTATAATAGGAAATCTGGAGAAAACAGAAAGAAAAGGGGGTGCGTATTATCAGCAAAACCTTAAAGCAATTGCTTTCGCTGTCCTCTACAGAGTTTTCCTAGAAGCTTCAGAGATTCACTCCCACACTTCACTGTAATATCTTTGAATCTGAAACAGACATGAAATTTCTGTTTGGCTCCTAAAGCCTGAATTCTGCTGCTCTCCCTAGCAGACACTTTTTTTCTTAGCTACCACCAGGGTAGGCACATGGACCCTCTCTGCCCGGAGCCTCCACAACAGCACTGCAGGATGCCAGAGTGACTGCAAGATGCCCCCTTCTTCCTCTTCACTGCAGCCCTACCAAATCTATGTAAATCCACATTGATCTACTTACCTGTCCACTATTCCTAACCTAGGCTGGAAAATGTGCCAGTTTGGTGAGTTTCTGAATTTAGATTTTGCGTGTTATGATGAGAAAAGCAGCAATTATTATGAATATATCCAAACAGGGATCTATTTTAAGCTTAGAGCAACTAATCTCTCAGTCACTGCTGCAGGCTCTCTGCAAGTTCAGGACGACACCACTGCATATGCAAAATATGCCTGACCTTTTAAAGAATTCTGTGAAACCTTAGTAAGTAGGGACTACCTGAAAAAAAAAATCAGATCTGAAAATCAGTAGAATAACTCCTCCCTTCTATCACTTTTGCTTACTTCCCAAATTCATTGTTTCCTAAAGGATGGAAGCCATAAAAAGAAAATATTTATCACTGACATGTCATGTCATCACTTTTTGAAAAGCCTTCCACAGAAAGAGAGAGATTTAAGATGGCGGAGTAAAGTCTTTCCTTAATCCAATTAGCATTTAAATATTTTAATCAATAAAAGATGACAACTGGACTGGGCTTGATACCAACTTGAGAGCTGTGCCTTTTATCACACATGGTCTCCGTTGCACTGATGTGTTACTGAACAGTAGTAAACATACCAGAACAGTAAACATCCATGACACAATCTGGGAGCCGTAAAAACTTAGAATCTTTACCTTCTATGGCAGCAAAAGGAGTAGCAGAAAATTAACAGCAAGGAATGATTTCCTGAAAACTGGAATGATAGTGATATATTTAAGATGCCTCTGATGAGACCCATTAACCAGTAGAAAACAGCAACTGTGAGCTCTGTGTGTTTGCATGTGACCTGAAACAGTTAACAATACTGATATTTAATCATCATAACCATGACAAAGCAGAAAAAATAATTCTCAACATTTGTTCTCCCAATACCATTTGTCAGACAAGCATGTAGTAAGTGCATTTGCTGGAAGTGTTTATGCTTAATGAATGACTAACATTGCTAAGTTCAGTCTGCATCTTTAGTGCAAAGAGAGAGAGAAAGGAAAGAGAAGTAGTTTCTAGAGGTTTTCTACTAGAAAGCCAATCTGAAAATGTCTGCTTAGTTAGGTAGTTATTTGGCCACCAATTCAGTGGTGCCTGAAAAATCTACTTGCTATTTATCACAAATGAATGACAGCATGACAAAAAAGAAAAAGTGTCAGAAGTATCTTTGTGAACCACATAAGAAAGTAATCTTGACCAGCAATACCCACATGGAGAACAATTCACTCAGCTCTTCCTTCAGTTCCTTGGCAAGATTTCAAACGAATTCTTCCAGGTCCCTTCAACACATCTGTTCACGTTGCCCTGAAGTGGGTGAAGTAAACACTCCTTGTCAACAGAGAACTTGCATCTTCTGCAGGCGTTAGCCAGACAAGATGAACACATGTATATCCCATGCAAGTTCTGTGAACTATGGCCCCCACCCACAATAACTGATGAAAAATCATTTCTGATGAATTTCAGATGATAACTTTCTCCATAAAAGCACAAGTCTGGGAGGGAGACAAGCAGTTCAAAAGCAGCTCATTTTCATATGAGGCACATCTATAATCCTAACTAAAAGAAACATTTGGCTCCATTACTTGTAAGGGCTGTCATCATGCCTTATCAGATTGTCCAACCAGGTCTGACAACCGGGACAGCAAAAATATTTTTGTGAATGGCAAACCTCAGCTGTGATGTAGCAATGTGTTCATTGTCTCATGATATGCAGGGTGAGTTTTCCTCTCACCAGTTTTGTACCCTGCCACAGTTTTTGGTTTTTTTTTAAACCAGTGATCTGGTAAGATACTGTAAGCAAAAGAGGTACCTGCATGATCCCATGCTGAACCAGTGCTCACTGGGCAGATAGTTCTATTAAGGAACTGGTGAGTCAGTGACTGGGGAGCAACATCCAAAAAACTACTCTTGGATTCTCCAACATACAAAGCAAATAACAGAAAAGGGACCATTTTAGGCTGTATATAGTTATAGAAGATTAGGAAGACCAGTTTCAGTCCAGGAAAAACAATGACTTCTCTGAGAGGGGTTTTTAAACACTTTATCAGCCCTAGAAATTTATTCTCAGTGTAGAGGCCCTACTACAAACTAAGTTTTGCTATACCAAATGTAAAAAGCCACAGCTCCTGCTCTTGGCTTACAATATGAATCCTGTACATCTCTTATTTTGCTATATAAGAGATTTTGGTGCAAGTTTGAGCCATTCTCAAGAAAAAAATGAATGCGAAGCGGTCAGTGATATTAAGACAAAGTCTTTCTTTCTATCCTTCTGATAATGAAGGAACAGAATAAACCTAAGAGAAAAAAACCCCGCCACATTTCTACACTTAAACAATTAAAATAGTCCTAATGCCTTGGAACAGTATTGCCAACTGACTATCCTGGATGATCCTTTCTCCAGCTTCTGCAGCAGAAAAGAACAGGGTTAAAAACAAAACAAAACAAAACAAAACCAAAACCATATCACAGTAACAAATGGTTAAGGATGGGAAGGATGTGAGGACACCCTGACACAACAAGGACCCTTCAACAGTTCCTGTTCAGTTTTCACCTGACTGGCTGCTACAAGCACAGTAGTATTTTTATAGCTAATCTGTTCTTTTCGCTCAGTAATCTGCATCAAAATGTTGCTTATACTTAGCTCAGTAATAGCTCTAGCCAATGAACACACACAAACAGCAAGGGCACTACAGGAATTCAGCCATACTGAGGAAAATTCTAATCCTACTAAATCTGGCTGCATAAATCTCTTACATAACCTGTGATTTAGAGGACAGTCTGATCACCTGGGAACATTAATGCGTTCTTCTCAGTACATTAAACAAAAATGGCAACTTTCCATTACAGATTTTGGTTTTCACTGCATAATGTCTCAGGAAAGGAGTCCCATGCTAACAAGACATTTTTAGTATCAACAAAAACGCTTTTATATGACAATTCAGTTACATTGAAGGTGTATAGAAGCTAAAAAGCTAACTTTTAAGTGCTTCTTTGCCAAGATTGCCTTGAACTGTGGTGCATCTTAGAGGTGCAGGAGAGGACTTGTGATCTAAATTTAAAGCAACAGGTCTCCAAAACAATGCTTGGAAAATGGGCATTTCTGAAAGTTGACCGTTGCATCAGCAAATTTTGCAAATCTCAGGAACTGAACCTCTCACAAGGCTAAGAAAGTTTGAGAGCTACAGATGGAAGATCCCAAGCACGTACAAACCACCAGAACAACAAACCAATCTATCAACTATTAAAAAAAACCCACGAACATTGTCCTCATCTTCCAAAAAAAAAAACCCCATTCCAACACGCAAAAGCAGTCGCCCAGTAATAGGATACAGGTGCATAAAAAGTTCTATTCACAAAATAAGTATGAGCAAAGAATCGTATTATTTAAATACTTGTTGTTCTTAAGTCAGTTACAAAATGAGGTAAGACTTCATACAGTGCCAAAATTTACAGAGTGAAATAAACATTCCATTCATACCATGTATCCAAGAATTACAGTCATGCTCCTGAAATTAAGATATCGGCAAGTTTTAGAAAGACAAGAAAAGAAGTTTTATTCACAGAATAGCAAAAAAAAAATCAATCTTACAGAACACACCCAAAAAGGGTGAAGAGTTCAGAGAATATCAGAGAATCTGCCACCTGAAATCACCACACGTTCTATAAGCACTTGCTGCAAAACATGAAGCCAATTATAGACATTTTCTTTTCATCTGTACAAAGGATGTGCCACAGCGATGTACACTAATATTAGAATTCCTTGATGTGTTTGGAAACAAGTGGCCACCACAATGTGGAAATAACTTCGCAGGCTGCCAGCTATCACCAGCTAGTTAATCCACATACCTCCATTCAACTGTTAAGGTAGGCGAAGCTTTGAAAATGAAAAGCAGCAACATTCCTCTCTTCTTTGGGGAGAATTGAGCTCATTCCACTATCCTGACAAAGCTTCTTAGTAGATATAAAATGCTGAAAAAAATTACCGTTCTAGCAACTGCTGGATGTCAACACATTTGGAACAAGAACCTTTGGTGACAAATGCTCAATAATGAATAGCTAAGGGTGACATGAAATGTCAGGCAAGCCCTTTTAGAGGGCTACTTACAGCACAACCACAGCATGGCAGGGGCTAGGAGCAAAGAGAGTAACTATATCCCCAGTATTCTTTATTTTCTCCCACTAACACATAGAAAGAACTTTTCAGTCCCTATTAGTCATGCAGTTGTCTCAGTAATAGATATGAGAACAAAAGGAAACCTAAACCAGAGTATCTATTCATAGGGAAATTCTCATTGATAGCTATTCTGTTACAGTTGAAAGTAAGTTGCAGAAGCGTAAGAGATTGCCAAGAGGAGACTGCTGGGAGGAGTAAACACTGAAATAGGTCTACTTAAAACCCCACCATGAATTCAGATTATCATTCTTTCCCCTTAACCTGGCACGCACAGTGAACACTTATTACTCTCCATAACAGAAATTGATTTCGTATGTAGAAATTAATCAAAGGACAAAAGAAATATAGAGCCACAATCAGCCTCATGTTCAGAGAGGCTCACTTCAAGTCTTATACCAAACCAATGCTGAAAAGAAGGCAGCCTGTTTTGATCTTTCAAATTTCACATGTATATAAGCAATTACATCACAGAATTGAAGAGCCAGTTTCAAACCAAGTATTTAAAAGTCAGACAAACTTAGGAAATGATGAGACTGAGACCTGGCATTAGAAGTTGAGGCTTGTTATTTTATTGCCTTGGGCCACCACATGCTGTATGTAAAGCCTCCTTAGAGGCTGACAGGAGAATAGCTAATTAATCTTGCTGCCAAGGTAAGAACTGGCAGAGTAACATGCTAGATTTCAATAGTTTAACAATTTGTGATTTAATCAATTCTGCTGTAGGCAGAAACAAAACACGACAGGACTTAAAGGGGAAGACGTAATAGTTTGAGGTGAGAGTAATTATAAATACCTATAAGATAAGCACAGAACTAAATGAAGATACTACTTTAATGAGGAGATACAAGCTCATATTTTATACATCTATAAAATATTACTATCAAACAAGCAGAAGACTCAAGATACAGCAAAAGAATAAAAGTGTTAATCTCAAAATCTGTGTTATGATGGTAACATAGTTTCAACCTATCCACTAGGATCTTTTCATTCACTTTGAACTTTATCAGTTGCTGCAAACCATTACCTTTAAATATCAGTTAACATAAGTGCTAAAACAACAAAAACCAAATATTACGTACATTTCTAGGCAAACAATCAGGCTGTCTTTACCTTTCATCTCATTCCAAGTAAATGTATTATCTTCCAGAAAGTAATACTCACAAATTATTTTAGAGAAAAGTTACTCCACAAAGATGCAGAAGTTAAAGTTCATAAAAAGACTAGTTCAATACAATTAGACAGAAGTTTGCTTGTAGTTCTTCGTATCCAAGACTTTCTTGCCACACATTGAGCAGATGCCTATAAGCACACAAAAAGTGTGTAAATTATTTCAAGATCATTAAAGTTTCTCTTCAAAAACATAGTTGCTATGTTTTTGTAAAGATCATTTTAAAAAAATTGTTTAGATGAGCTCTCGCTGACAATCCACCTGTGTATTTTCTCACCAAGTATTGCAAATTCTGAAGTAATAATATGACTTCTAATACAATTTAGTATTTGCAGCATATATGTAATACTGCAGCTTAAAAAAAAAAGCTCTATTTTGAGAGCATTATGATTCACAACACTGCCTGAAGCCTCTGTAGTTTGCTGGAATACTGGAAGAGAGCCAGGAAAGGCAAACTGGTAAAAAATGGTGCATCATTATACTTTATAAGTCCTGTAGCCAAACCGAGGCCTGAGACTGACAGAAAGTAGCTAGGCTAAGAAAACAAAGTCATCAAACTGACTGCTAAATGGAGGATTAACAGGTGGGGAGCTTCAGACAATTGAGAAAGTTGAGAAGCATACAGTTTCATAGAATTAAGCTATTTATAGAGTAAAAGTGAGAAACAATGGACACCAAGAATACTTGAACGTTGAAATGAAGATGACCACTGATGTCCCAGATGACTTTGACCTAAACCCAAAGAGTGGCAAGTCAGAAGACTAGAGCAGCAAAAAGTACACAATTTTGACAAAGGCGGGGGTTGTCTCAACATTTCCCTCTTCTTCTAATGCAGAAAGGTGCTAAGTGTTCTGTCTGGTAGGGCCATATCTCATTTTACAAGACCATTCATTAGCAGACAAAAAAAAAAAATCAAGTGGCAATTATTCCTGTTAACTCTCCCCAAATTGTGTGCTTTCATATATTGACATCATGTGACTGGACACATATCTAAGAGTCCATTAGGAAAGAGAACAGCAGGGAACATGTCACGTGATTTACTTCGGAGAGCAAAATCCAGTCCACATGTTCACTTCAGGTCTATATAGAGAGGTAATTAACTTTAGATTGCCTCTCAATTTCAGAGATATGTTTCAGTTGAAGCACTAAGCCATATGACTGCATTTACTTCAAGAAACATGCCACAACCACATCTTCGATAGAACTAGAACCTAAAGCACTTGAAGTTCTGAATTTTATGAAGAAATCAGATTCAACCTGGAAGGATACACAAGCAAAGACGAAATCCTGAAGCCCACCCAAACAAGCCGTAAGTTTAAGAAAGAGAACAAGGTTCTACCATATGGGATTCAGGGAGCCATCTGGTGAGCATCTAGCAACTAGAAAAGGCAACCCTCCCACAGCAGGCTGCTAAACCACTGACTCAGTGACACAGTACACATTTATAGAACAATTAAAGTCATTTCATAAACAAAACTTACTACTGGTTAGCTGTAGCTCTACATCTAACAATCGGTTCACCCCGTGTCTGTGTGCTATGTGGATTCTTCGGTACTAATAATGTAACTGAGTTCATGTTGCTTTTTTTCATGTCCAGGAATTACAAGTTTGAGCCCTTTTGCTTACCTACTCAAAATCACAAGACTAGTAAAAGTTTTATATCCTTAAGGCTCTCCATCAAATTTACTTGCTTTTTCTTCCTCTCAGGAATCTTGGAACAGTTTTTAACAATACTGCAGACTAATTATGAATATGGGAGATAGAAAGCTTCCAGGTATAAGCAGAATTTCAGTGCAATCATTCACATATACCTCAGAAGTACAGAAAGATTTTATATATTATGCAGTGCACAGTGCAACATGTTGTTTTCTAGGGATGATGGTTATATTCTTTTTCATTTTGCAGTTTCACCTTAAGCCAAGCTTGACTTACAATGCATCAAGCGTGTTCACTACTGGACCAGAGACCCCTTTTACAGAAATTAACCTTTCAATGGCTTATATTAAGCCACTGAATGCGCAAGACAACCATGAGCACAATTTGCCTTCAGAGGTATTTTCTTAAACGCCTTTTTTTTTTTTTTTACTCTTTGCTTTTTATTCCGCAGGTATTCTACTGTTGTTAAGCTAGCCTATAGCTTTACCAAGATCAGAAGTTGGATTTTTGGTTGTTTTATGGGGGTTTTTTTGTGGGTGGATGGTTTTGGGGGGTTGGTGGTTTTTTGGTGGGTTTTTTCTGTGTGTTTTGTTTGTTTCTTGGGGTTTGGGGTTTTTGGGGTTTTTATTTAGACCACCATTTAGATTTTTAGATATAACTATTAATAAAGAGAGAAGAGGTGAAAAGGAAGCAGAAAAGGGACTGCAACAAGCAATTGAGTTTTACAAAATATTTTTTGTTTTTTAAAAAAAACATGAAAAGTCAAACTTGTTAGATTATAGTTTTCTATGCAATTGCCAAGATAAAGTTTACAGTTATTCTTCCAGTTCTACTGCTTTAGAAAGCAGAAACATTCTAAAAGAAGCAGAATCATAGAATGACTTCAGCTGGAAAGGATCTTCAGCAGTCTCTAGACCTGCCCCACTCAAAACACAGCCAACTTGGATGAGGCTGGCTCAGGGTTTTTAAACTCAAGCTCTGAAAACCTCCTGTACAGATTTCACAAACTCTGTGGGTGATTACAGTATTTAACCACCCTCACAGTGAAAACTGCTCAGAAGAGTCTAACTCCATCTTCTCTACGCCTTGCTATTAGCAGTTAAAGATAGCAATTAAATCTCATCTTAGTCTTCTCTTTGTAAGGTGAAACAAAAGTTCCGCTTGCTCTCCAATTTCAAACCAAACTGAGGTAATTCGGTACTCAGTGAAACTCACCTTTTTTATAGGCACATCCTTGACAATAGTGAGACCCTGGCTGATGGACAGAACTCTTACAAATCCGACATATTGCAAATTTGTTCTTTCCGTAAGGATCAAACCTGAGAAAAAGGAAAAATATTTTATTTATACACCTTGAAATAAAAGAATTCCTCTGCCTCATCCTACAAAGTCTAAGCCAGAGTGCACAGACAGAATTTCCAGCAAAAACTGTAATTTAGAAAGAGACATACAAAGATAATTTCTAATAGGCTGCACAAAGTCTATAGAAAAGCTCCCATTTTCCCCCGTTAAGAGAGAGTTCTTCCCTTAGGAACACAAACTTAAAAAAAGCAGAACTAAAAATGTTATTTTTTTCATTAAGATACTAGACTATTTTGAACTTAAACACCTTCCAGCAGTTCCTTGCCCCCCTGCATAATAGAATGCCCCCCAGACATTAAGGAAACGCTCAAGAGACTGTACTGGCAATCTTAGCACGGAAAATAAGCCTTCCCAGCTCCTCTCCTAACAAAAGCATCAAGCCTTTGCAATTTCAGTGAGAACTGTAGTAAAATAGTTACCCAGGCTCTATGATTCAGCAGAAAGCACCCACGAGATATATATGTGCACACTTTCACCAACTAATAAAATGTCCTAATACCCACAACAATGTTTAAAAAATATTATTACATTTTGGACAAGTTTTGAACAGTGGCCCAGATACGCAGGAAACAGGCCTCAGTTACAGCAAACTGACTCTTTTTAGACGAAATCAGTATTAAATACTAACCTGGCCTTCTTTGAGGTCAATGCCTTGTTTTCATTTAACTTGCGGCCACCACTTTCTATAAAAAGAATAAAGCCACAAAGCAATAAATTTCCCAGTTCCAAGCATACTTAAAAAAAGCTTGGTGTGCAGCTTTTACAGACGTGCAAATGAAGCCAGAGAGGTAAAACACGTAACACAGCATTAAAGCATGGGACAGTAGAATACCTTATGCTGTGCTCTGGTTGTGTATTGTCGTTCCATACAAGGAGAAAAAAAACAGACAAGCTCAATACTGAAAAAGCTCAGGGTAAATAAGTTTCCAATGCATTACAATTAGCACAGAAAGAAAGCTACAGCAGTTGAAAATTACCCTGATTAGGTACTACAAAATTTAGCCTTAGGTCGTAAGATACGTCAGGTGCCCAATTGGCTTTAAGATACCTGAAAAACAAGCGTTAAACAGCCCCAAGGTTACCTGTAGTGTTTCTCGCGCCATCTTTCCACGTATCGGGAGTGATTACCGTACCGAGTTTCTTCTCACCTACGTAAGGACACGTTACAAAGAAGTTAAAACCACACTGCGTTAATGCCCGCAACAAGCGCTGCCCGCGGAAGAACATCAGCTCACACGCAGACGTTCCCGAAACCACCACCGACAGCCCGCCCTGTACAGCCCAGGAAGCCCGAAGACAGAGCGCAGGGGACCCTCGGACCGCCCGCACTCACACTTCTCGCACACCATGGCGGACCCCACCACAACAAACGGCCGCTTCCGGGCC
>NW_010563930.1:286-12046 GCF_000687285.1 Phaethon lepturus | reverse complement strand
TGGAGCTACTTTCCAGCAGGTCAACCCCTAAACTGTACGGGTGCATGGGGTTGTTCCTTCCCAGGTGCAGAACTCTACTCTTGTCCTTGTTAAATTTCATGAGGTTCCCCTCCACCCAACTCTCCAGTCTGTCCAGATCATTAAAGAAATTTTTCCTAATACCCAGTATAAACCTCCCCTGGCACAACTTGAGGCCATTTCCTTTTGTCCTATTGCTTGTTACTTGGGAGAAGAGACCAACACCCACCTCACCACAACCCCCTTTCAGGTAGTTGTAAAGAGTGATAAGGTCTCCCCTCAGCCTCCTCTTCTCCAGATCGAACAACCTCAGTTCCCTCAGCCGCTCCTTGTAAGACTTGTGCTCTAGACCCAGCTTCATAGTCCTTCTTTGGACATGCTCTTAGCAACTCAATGTCCTTCTTGGAGTGAAGGGCCAAAACTGAACACAGGATTCGAGGTGCGGCCTCACCAGTGCCGAGTACAGGGGCACAATCACTTCCCTACTCCTGCTGGCCACACTATTTCTGATACAGGCCGGGACGCTGTTGGACTTCTTGGCCACCTGGGCACACTGCCGGCTCATGTTCAGCCGGCTGTCAACCAGCACCCCCAGGTCTTTTTCTGCTGGGCAGCTCTCCAGCCACTCTTCTCCAAGCCTGTAGCGTTGCATGGGGTTGTTGTGGCCGAAGTGCAGGACCCAGCACATTCTGCTTATTTGTCTTGTATCTGAGCCCTTAGCAGTCACACTCTCCTCTTTACTTCAATTGCACAACTGTAATAATTAGACTTGCTGTTTTCCAGGCCCTTTTTGCATTGCATTAACCTATGCCTCGCTGCAGAGTCTGCCTCTCTAGCATTTGCAATACAAATGCACGTGACGCGTGGTCCACAGCCCTGGCAGTGCCTCCGAGAGTTGCCCCATAATCAAAGAAGGGCTGCACCAAGGTCACCCCCAAGCAGTAGCCATACACCCAGTCTCACATCTGTTGGGTGGCCTCTTGCTCTTGGCTGCACCCATTATATTTCCCTCTTTGCCCATCATTTTTGGTCAGACCTTTGGAGTCTCGTGCATTAGCAGTCAGGTAGGATGAGAGGTCTGTTACACAGCAGGCGTTCATTTAGAAAGGGATTCGCTGCTTTTGTGTACAGACTTGTTTGCATTTACTCTTGTTCGTTCTTTCTTCTGTAACTGAAAACCTTCCTCTAACCAGACTGCAATGTTTAGTAAGGCCTTCCACGTAAGAGCAAAGTATGATAAGGTATCTATCTGCAGCAGCAGCAGCCAATTAAAGTGAAGTAAAAAAGGGAAAGTTTTTAAAGGTCAAATGTATAGTAGGAGGTGATTTAATCAGTTGCAGGGGGTAGAAAGCCCAAATAGACAAATCAGTGCAACTGGAATAATGACATCCAGCAGCCTCCCAGGAAAGTACAGAGGAGAGGTAAGTCCATCATTAAAGAGACTTAAGATAACTCATGTTACATCGCATTTTCTGTGGGCTAAGCCTGAACACAGGACAGTTGCCATGGCTTAGCTGATGTGCAGTAACTTGTTAAGCTCTCATACCTCAATCAACTGTGTGGGCCCTAAGGTTGCAGAAACACACTGGGTCAGATTGGCAGAGTTCCATAAAAACATGCAGAACTTTAAAAACTTTTGATTCAGAAACAGGAAAAAAATTACTTCTGTCTTTTGTAGTTCAGTTCAAATTTCTACAGCACCTGAACCTTGCAGTACTGTGATGTATAAAAAGGGAACTGCTACAATAAGGGTGGGAGCCCACGATGTGAAAGTATATTGTAGTTAAAATAACGTAAAACTAAAAATTAAATTCAGTTGTGTGCTGAATGGGGTGAAAAACAAAATGGAAAAATATAAATTTTGGTGAGAAACAAGAATAATTCCATGCTTTGGGAACTAGGAACCATATACTGGTGTAGAGCCAGAAACATGGCAACAGGACTGTTTTCTCACAGTCTTTCCCACAGGAGTTGTTCATACACTTCAAATGTTTTTTGGGCCAGAGAATGAGCAACGGTGCTTTGCAGGGCACTCTCCTGTGACTTCCAGGGCCAGGTCTGATGACTGGACTCAAACAAAGTGGACAGTTTTAAGAGCAGATGTTCAAACACTCCCTGAGTCAATGACCAGAGTATTCTCCTAAAGTATCACACCTAAATATAACGTCTTGCTCCAAAGCATTATACATTTCTTTCAGAAAAGATCTGAACATCATCTTCTTGTACCCAAGTGAAAGCTGGATATGTACATAGCTCAGCTATAAGCAGCAGAGACAATAAGAGCAACATGGACAGCATTGTCAAAGCCAGAGCCTGAAAACCCAGTCAGGGCTGTTGCTTAGGACAGGGAATGAACCATTTCTGAATAAGCAGTTGTCACTCTCACCCATTCCTCTTGCAGCCGCAAGTCTGGCTCTCCTGAACTGTCCTCTCTGCTCTTCATCATAGCTCCATCCTTCCCCTCTCCTCCTGTCCTCCCTTCCTGTGGTAGGAAGAACCCAGACCTCTTCTCCAGGCAGCAAAATTCATTTTTGCTGATGCTGCTAAGATACCTTAAGCTGAATATGATGTAAGCATAAGACTTTTGCCTAATAAATCTCATTTTATTCCAAACTGTATATACTTTTATCAAAACTCACAAAGAAATGTATCATCTTCCAAAAAGGAAAAGTTTTGTTTAATTCACAGGATATTTATGAACTTTAAATTAAAAAAGTAAAGTTTTCTAGTCAAACCGAAAGGACTTTTTTTCTGCCTTTGCTTCAAATAACAACCTAAAAACTTGCAAATCTTAGAAAGAAGTGAAATAAAGGGGCATTCTGTTATAAATAAGAATGAAAAAGACACAGATGACTTCAGCGATGAGTAGAGAAAAGGATCTGTGAAAGACAGATCACTAACTACATTAAAAGCAGTAGCTGTGGTAGAAGTCACTTAGTGTGAAACTTCTGATTTCAGCTAGTTCTACATCAAAATCCCTCCTTTTTCATTGGGGACTCCAAAACTGGCCCCCAACTGGAGAAAAAGGTGGTATTTGATAGGCTAGAGAGTACTAGAAGGCAAAGAAAAGGCAGAAATTAGCTGTTAAGACAAAGTAGCTGCCTGCTGAGTAAAAAGCAAACAGCATAACTGGTGAAGACATGGCGACCTTGTTGCCTGGAAAGTGTGTTGACTTTCCACTTGGCTGGGGTAGACTTGGCAGCCCAGTACAACCCAGAGGTGTTGGCT
Source organism: Phaethon lepturus (assembly GCF_000687285.1). Classification (NCBI taxonomy): domain Eukaryota; kingdom Metazoa; phylum Chordata; class Aves; order Phaethontiformes; family Phaethontidae; genus Phaethon; species Phaethon lepturus. The sequence continues at coordinate 8,800 of NW_010563930.1, read as the reverse complement.
GATGGCTAGCAACATGCTGGCCGCTCGTTTTCTGCGGCGTCATTCTGCCCTTTGTATCGAGACTAATTCAGCTGGCGAAATGTGCTGCACGAGGCTTGCTGCTGCCGAGCACCTGCGGAGTTTGGCACCCGCCCTGCTGTAGAGTTTTCCAGAGAGAAAGGGAACTGTGGGCTACCTGGGCGGCTTCAGGGGAAGACTTTCCAGTTCTGCAGCCCTCTCGTGCTAAACGCCAGAATCATCAGCCTGATCAGTGCTGAGCTGCTCCTCTGCACGCTGTGTCTTTGCTAACCTTGGAAACTCAGTTAGAAATTATTTCATCTGGGCTTGTTCTGTTTATTTATTCAGTTAGCTTTTGAGCTGGAGTGCATGCCATGCTTATGAGATGAGCTGATTGGGCAGTTCTGGATACTGCAATACTTTCCAAGGAACAGATATTCTTATTTTTTTTATTGTTGCAATATCTAGGATCCTCAGACAGCCTTCTCTGACCCTACCATAAACAGCAGACTTACAGCCTCAGAATAAAAAGGTGATCTCCGCCTTGATACATTTCATCTACTTGGAAAGTAGTTTCTAAGAATGTGTTCAGTTTTGGCCCATTTTACCTCATGTTCAGGTAAATTTTCTTTATTTATCAGAGTTTATCTGAGGATGAACATAGTGACTTCATAAATATACCATCAAAAACAAATGACGGTGCACAATAATAGCACTAAATGAAAAGGAATTTGATGGCAAGTTTATAACAAAGAAAGTGGAAAAGAAGACCTTGTCCCAAATTCTGTTCTTAGATTTTTCCACCTGTGTGACTTCTAGATTTTTATAAATTAACATCTCCTCTGCAAAAGACTTATTAATCTTATTTTCCTAGGAAAAGATGAAACTTGGGGTGTTAATCATGTTGCCTTTTACTGAGAAGTGCTAATGCTTGTGATTATGTAGGTTAGGTTGCCACAGGTGGAGAGATCAGAGAATGAGAGCAGAGTTATTTTCTCTGGGTTTTGTCTCCTCGATCAGGATTGTAACAAATCTCAGAGCAGCAGTTTTCACTTGCCAAAGAAGGTGAGGCACCTTTGTCTGCATCAATAAGCGCCCTGGGTCTCTCTCAAACTCACACAAACTGAAAGCAATCCTGCTGCTTCAGTAACCACGTTCTGCTTGCCGTTCCATCCTCTAACATCATTCACTTCATCACTAGAAAAAACGCGCAATTTTATTTTCACCTCAGTATCTAGCAAAGATGAGTTGGCAATTAAACCTTTTCTATGCCCTATAGGGGAAGTGGATGCAAACAAGAAGACAAAAATGTCTGTGTTTGACACACGATTCTTTTTACAACACTTCCAGGACAGTTACTGCAAGGCAACTGAACTCCTTCTCTGAAGAGTTTTATCCCAGATACTTAAACATCTGGCTTTTAATGCAGAATTCGTTAGTACTTTAAGTCATAATAACAGAAAGTGCATTGAGATCCTGAAACAAAAACAGTTGTTATTGCAAAGTATTAAACATTGAGTAAAAGAAGCAGCTCCACAGTGGCATGTAATAGTTACAGCTCTTATTCCACAAATCACTTAAATAACTACTATTATTAGCTATAAAAGCCCACTTGGGTTTTATGAGCACTAGCGAACCGAGACAAAAAGATTGCTTCAAAAAGAATGGTGTCTTGACCATCGTAAGTCTTCTGGGCCCTGCAAAGACATGGTCAAAAGAAAAATGGAGATTAATCCAGTCTAATTACCTAGAAAAATGTCTGAAGATTTAAATGCAATTAATCTAGGAAGATTTTATTTTAATTAGAACATAGCAGCATAACAGCAGCAACCTGCAGTGATATCATCAAATCAAGGCTGTTTCTATGGGAACACCACCAACTCCCAGAAATTATCGTGTCAGTTTGCCATAAATAGAAAAAAAAAAAGAGCTTAAAAAAAAAAGAGAAAAAAGATAAAGAAAAAAAAAGATTACAGGAGAAAGAGAATGAAGAGGAGAATCCAGTCCTTTCCTTTTGATGCTTATTGTCCATATGTTGTCAAGTTTTATTCTGAAAAAAAAGTAGTGAGATAAAAATTTCAGTAAAATTTACACTGCTCCTGCCACACGTTCAAGGCCTTGAATACCTTTTCTGAAGACTTTCTAAAGAGTTTTATGGAAAAAAAACATGCAATGCACTATTCTATACTGATCTCCCTGCTTCCTGAGCTTTCTCCAGCATGAGTGAGCTCAAGATTGTGTGGGAGAGAGAAATACTTTTGGTCATAGATATTTGCTATATTTCCTCATTTCAATTTTTCTGCTAGCTCTGTACTTTGAAAGTCTGGTCTGAAAGGGATACAATTACAGAGCAAGGAAGGTAAGCAATGAATATAATAAATAGAAGCTATTATTTCCCTCCATCTGCTTATCTGATTGCCTCCCTTCTCCAACAATCTTCTTCCCAATAGCTGCCTCCAGCGTGGTGCCATCAGCAACCACAGAAACACAAAGGAAACCACTTGAGTTCCTCCCAAGAATATCTAGAGATGTCTTATCCATATGAGACTCCAGTCCAGCAGCATTTCTGCACTCTGGCACTCATCGGACTTGTTTCTCCTGTTCTCCTCATCCCTGCGACACACTCCCTTCTGCGGAGACAGTACCTTTCTGATGAGCTGCCCAGGCCAGTGGCAATAGCTTCCCGGTGCTGTATTCCCAGCTGTAAAATTCCCTCTTGCTTGTGGTTTGTGACTGCTATCTTTCCACTTAAAATATGTGAGTTCTACTCTCAATGATTCTCATTTATTTCCCCCTTGCCAGCCATTCCTCCTGAAATTATCCAGTATAATCTTTATCTTTTTTATCCCTGCCCTATTATGGCTAATAATAGTGTCTGAACATCATGCTATAACCTGTATCATTTGTTTCATATGTACTGAGAAGAAATTCTCAGCTTAGAAGTAGTCCATGATAATAAATTATTATTGAATTTTATCTCATTGAATGACTGAAAATAATAATGTTACTTGGGAAAAAAACAGACAGTGACAGTATCAGTAACTACTGCTGGGAATATTGACAGTGAATTTGATGATAAGTCCTTCAAGTGTAATATTTCCCCTTTAACAATTCGATTGAAACGCCTGTCTGTGTATAGCACAGCAGAGGGCACTCCCTTCTTCAGGTCCCTACAATGAGTCTAAAGTACCTTAAGTGCTCTCATGGGATGGGCAAGATATCAACTATTTTTCAAAGAGAAAAATGCCTTTAAACATCTATTAAAATGTTGATACCACCACTCGTAAAGAATATGTGTGAGTCCATTTGTTCCAACAGGACTTACATGAATATGTTTCTTATGCAGCAGGCTGTAAAATAGTTCAGATTTTGTTGTTAAGTGCTGAAAAGCTGAATAGGCACTAAGAGTATGTTTAAATCTTGGTTTCAAATGAGGCTATATCTATCTTTAGACACAAAGGGCCAAGCTAATATTTCAAAGAAAATCTGAAGGATTTACAATAATATATCCACATGCTAAAGCTGCAAATTTGCTTATGCAAACAAATCATGAGACCTGCTGCCTGCCCATCTCCTGCCGTCCAGCAACGTAGACTGATCCCTCTATACGGGCTTGACTTTAAAGACTGCAGAGTTGAACAGCATTTCAGGTTTGACCGGTGGTGAACTAGGCAGAGACAAGGAGCAGCCCAGAGGCAGAGTATAAGGGAAATACAGTAATTTACTGAGGGTAAGTAGTTATGCCTGAGTGACCGTCAGGAGCAGTAGGGACTGCCTGGGCACTTGTACCCAAGATGAACAGATATAGACTCACACCCCTCTCTGATTACGCTAAAACCTACGTTCCACGTGCAATGTTAATAGCTGTGTATTGCCGCGATGTAGGAGAGACTCATTTGCTGTTTAGTGTCCTGTTCCAGATAAACTCTGAGCTAAATCTTGTACTTGACATCAATGCTTAAAAAAAATAAGTGTTCAAAATATGTTCAAAGCCCAGCGTGTACAAAACCGCTCCTGCTGCTTCTTTGCGATAATGTGATAGCTGAAACAAAAGGAATTTGGGAGGGGGGTGGGGGGGGGAAATTGCTCACAAAGATCACAAAGTACGTTTCTATTTCAAGAACGTGGCAAAGGAAACCACCCTCTTCAAACACACTACTTGTGCCTACTAATTATTATCTTCAAGTACACTCCCCCTGGTGGGGATGAAAAGGTTATACTCTGAAAAGTGAGATTCAAAAATGGTATTCTGTTTTAAATCAAGAATTTAATGAAATTCTCAGCGTATTTCACTTTTCATCCTAATTGCAGACTAGCACCGGGCATGTTTTCAGCTCATTATTCTCTACAGAGGCCTGCTAATGGTATTTCATCTGCTGCCTAATTCTACAGATTTAACATAGAAAAATGCCGTTCAAATTCAATACCGATGGGGAGCAAAAAGTAGGGCTGCCTCGCTGCTTTTTGTTTAGCTTTTCAGTAACTGGATAAACATTAACCAGCTGGATAGTGCAATTATAATTTTTTTAAGGTACTGTAAATGCTTGCGACAGCATAGTATCTGGCAGTCTCACAAATATTAATGAATGCATTCTTGTTCCACTCACGCTATTAAGAGCGATTAAGTACTTCCACAGAGGTCATGCAGAAAATGAATGGTAGAACCAAGCGCTGAAGAAAATCCAAAGCTTTTTTACTAAGAGATACTTTCTAAGACATCCCACAGCACAAACAGAAATAAGCAGAAGAAATACAATTAGTGGAGGAATTGACATTAGGTACTAGTTATTTACTATAAGCCTGAACATACTTAGACATTTCCAATGAACTCAGCAAAGAGCTTGCTCAACAAGATCAGGAGTAAGGGTTTAGGATTTAGATTAAAAACAGAGAAAAAAAGTAAACACTAATACCCCCTCTAGGGAAAATCATCTCTCCTAACTATTTGTCTGCAGCTTTCCTCGGTATTGCAGTCTAAACTGCATTTGTAAACATTGCTCCATCGTTCTGTAGCAAGCAACACAGTTGCTTCTAGGAATTTTTTACTAAAATGCATTAGAGCAAAATTAAGGTTTTGAGTTATTATTAACTCTCTATGGAAAGGATAGAATTTGTAGAGATAACAAGGAAAAGATCAACATTTGGAGACAAATATTTGGGAATATCGCTGTTCCTACATGGGAATGTCTTTGTTAATTGTGGAATTAGAGATAACAAAGTCATCAAACACAATGGCTAAGACTATTACTGTAGCAGAACTTTAAAGTGTTGAAAGCTATTCAGAAGTGTAATCAAATAGCATGCTAAAAGCAAGAATATTTTTTATTTCTGCTCTTAAGCTTTTACATTTCATGCATTTTTATGCAAAAACTATTTTTTACATTATGCACAAATGCTTTGACCTATAGGTATTTTTTAACGTTTTAAGAGTGTATGGATAAGCGACAAGTATAAACGAATCCGTATTTCCTAAGAAATGTATTTAGCCTTTACCAAAATTTGAAGGTTTTTTTTTTGCTTTAAAAACTTTTTGCTTATGTTCAGTGGTGACTAGAAAGCTTTACACATGCTTCTTATTGAAAATACAAAGGTACAAATGCTGTAAGGGACTGAAGATTTTTCAGCTTCTTTTAATATCGTCTGCAGCAGAAAAAAAGTCTAAGTACGTATGGTAAGTACTTTCTTTAGCAAGTATTTTTGTTGACACATACCAGTGAAGCATCCCAGATTGTTCTACTCAAAATCAGTAATAATATGCCAAATAGGAGATCTGGTTCTTCTTCCTCTGTTTGGGACACTCTTTATCTCCTCTTAAATGGTTTCATTTATTTCAGGTATTTTTCATTTTCTTGTATGGGATTTTGGGGAGTCTTGAAGATGACAGTGTCATAAACATGCTCTTAGTGTAGAAAGATATTTTTAAAGAAGAAATGGTCAATGATATATTTACTAAGGGTAATTATCATCTAGTATTGAACAAGTTACAAATGGGAAGAACCTTCAATTAAGTAATGTGCATTTTAAAATTTGTTTTAATTTTCTTTTGTCTGTAGTAAAAACAGATGAATCAAAATGAAATTTCTTTCACTACAAAGCATCACTCACCCACCACACACTATGGCAGGTCACCACAGGCCACTCGCATCTCTCCTGTCTTTAATGGTCATGGCTTCTTGGTGTGGAGGACAGAGATTCAGCTTCCTCCTGTTTTAGGTTAAGTTTACCCTGCCATTCATTCATACCTTTGCTTGACTACACATTTGTAATCTCTTAGAAATTATAAGCTCAGAATGAATTTGGTTTTCCATAGAAGGACAAGAAATGGAAGGGTGCAAAATTTCTCATTTAGGCTGTCAAGGCTGAAAGTATGAGCTGGGGTTCAGTTGTGCAAGGTACAGCAAGGGAAGGAAATGTAGGAGAAAAATACCAGATACAGCAGCTGTCTGGGCTGGAATAAAAAAGATAAGAGACTGGGGCTGTTATGTTGCTCAGCACAGGCACTCAGAAAATACTCCCCAGATCAGCCTGTGAGATGTGTTCCCAACCTGTGGCAAAACCCAAAATAAGCCTTGCAGTTTCTTGCAACATGGTACTAATGAACCACAGAGAATGTCACACCAGTAGCCCAAGTTTAGGACAGATGCAGAGGTTCTCCTTTTTGGGAGATGGTATGGTACAATGGAGATACATGGTACAATCCATGTTAAAATGTATTTGTCAAGAGTAAAAATATAATTTCAGTATACAACATAATTTTTAATAGCTATGCAGATGGGATATATGGAAAATAAACTTGTATTTATGACTATGTTTTGTAAAACATATCAGTGTTAGCTACAAATATGTTTGAGGCAAGTTTTCTGTATTAGAAACACTTTAAATAATCTTAAATTGGTAGATAATAAAACCCAGTAAAGGCACATCCTATATAATAATTTGGGGTCAATTTTGTCCCTGCTGCATCGCCCTTTCTGGGATCTTGGATGCAGCTGTGAGGAGGACTACTTCTTGTGGGGAAACAGAAAAAATGGGAGTTTCAGTGCATTAGCCTTCACAAAGCTCTTTCTGCAGTTTGTACAGAAGTCTTCGGACTCTTCCACTACCACTGTGTGCTCCAGAAGTGCCTTCATTCCGACTCAGCATTGGAAAGAGAGCACTTTTTCCCTTTTCACCTATGCTGCTCAAAGACAAAACGGAAAGAAGGAGACTTTTATAACTCCTAGGCATGCAGCCCCGTAGGACACTTTCAATAAAATCTAATGTGCAACAGGTTTCTGTAACCAGCTACCACTAGCCAAGAGGCAAGTAGTATGTACTTCAGTGTATTAAACGTATGCGAACCATGTACCGCAGGTTGATGGTTTCAGACTAGAGCAGTGCATAAACTTCGGACCAGGCCAGTCCAGCTGCGTAGGTGGAAATGGTCACTGTTAAACTGCACAAATTTTGCTGTCATTACCTGGACCTCGCTGGGAAGTGAAAAAAAGAATGTAAAAGAAAAGTCATAGGAACAGGACGAAACCTTTTTTTTTCCTGCACTCTTGCACCTTGTTCCTCTGAAGTTCCTCTTTGATCTAAACCAAAGCTGGACAAAGTCCACTTCAGCATTAGCAATCTAAAATCAAACCTCAGCTGAGATTAATTTGTATGAATAATGAAAGCTATTTTCAAGTGTGGCATTATATATATATTTTTTAAAGTAAATGCTTACATTTTTATTTTTCTGGGGCACTACCTACAGCACTCTTGGCTTTGTTTTCTGCTTTGAAGTTCAAGCTAGTGACCAGTTGGAAATGAGTTTACAGCTCCCTGACCGCTGTGGGAGCAACTGGGGCAGATACTTAGGACTGAGAATTATTTAGTCTGACAAGCAATCAGGAGGATACTTTCAGAATAATAAATCAAACTCACATCCCTAGACAGACAGGACAGAGACGTCCAGAGCGCAGATTTTTGTGCCCCTGCCCTGATGAGCAGAGGTGACACAGCCCATCAGTGACTTTCCACCTCGGAGGCTGATATTGCCATCGTCCGGATCCAAGCAACACTGATTTCCCTGGACCCCCATCAAGCGAGGCAATGAAAAACCCTATTTGACATTTTTACAACTAAACAGGTTTTCCAGAGAAATCCACAGAAGATGGGCCTGCCTCTCAGCCACCTGAAAGAAACCATCCGAAGGCCACTGGGCACGCAAGAACCCACACTGTGGTATTTAAGTTGTTCAAAGGCACCCTCACCCCTGCGGCGTTTGGTGCCTGACAAAATGGGGGTGCCTCGTTCCTCCAGCTGGCGGGGAGGCCTCTCTGCAGTAACTCCCTTGCCCTGACAGATACAAGGAAGGCTTCGTTAGGGTGAGGCCATGACATTTCCATCTGCAAACTGCTTTGAAAAAAATCCCGAAGAAAACATGATTCTTCCGACCCCCCGCCCCGATGCTTCTAGTGTACAATCTGCAGCGCGAAAAACGAGGGCACCCGGACAGCTCTAAGCGCAGCCCCTCAGGAGGCTGCTGGG
>NW_010563930.1:0-235 GCF_000687285.1 Phaethon lepturus | reverse complement strand
CTGGATGGCTTTTGGCAGGGGGAAGAGGGTAGGGGCATCTTTTCTCCGTGTCGTGGAGCAGCATTTTGGATTCCACGTGAGCTTTTAAAAATACCCAGTTCCTCCAAGGCATCCGTTCGCGGAATGGCGCAGCAGGCTGCTGCAGGACTTCACCCTCGCTTGGCTTCAAGGGTGGGGATGGAAAACGCGGCCCGCGGGTGAGCGCCCGCGCAGCGCCTCCTCCCCGCGACACAGC
>NW_010563929.1:792-18836 GCF_000687285.1 Phaethon lepturus | reverse complement strand
GTCTGCAAACCTACTGCTGGAGCATTCAGTGACTTTCTTTTGAAAAGCCACTACTGGTCTTGTTAAAACAGACACACAATACACATGTACAATATGCTTTTAATAGGGTGAACGAAATAACAGTTTATGTCTTGTGAGGATGTCTGGGTAAAAATAATCTAACTCCAACCATCATCTGAGCTTTGGAGCTGCGTTTAGTCCCCTTTGCCCTTGCCCTCAACTCTGTTGCTTATCATTTTCCCCTAGTATTGCCACATTTCTTCATCAAAACTACTTCTGGACTAAAATCTTATTTTTGCTATATAATAGATAGGCCTCCAAAATAACCTGGTGATTACAGTCACAGAGTTCAAAGATAAACGTAAGGCACATGGAAGTGCCTTTGCCCTTTTATCTGTTATAGAAAGAAGCTAAGGGATTGGCGTAGGCTTAGATTGGTTTATCTTAACTTTAACTAATTGAAAGTTGGTGCAATGAATCACATCTTACGTATCTAATGTCTCAGTGGAAAGGAGATTTTTTGATCTCTAGCTGACAATTTAGTCTAAGATAGTAACACACATCTACTTTTTAAGATATAGGAAGTAGGCTGGGAAGGGGAACATTTCTAATGGGTGTTAAATCTGCGGATCTACACACTTTGTTTTGGAAGATGGTCCCTCGTGTGGTTCTGGGTCTGAGACAAATGAAGGAAGACTTCACTGGACATGAATGAGATTTTTGTTGGTCCGCTGGACGATGCAACAGCGAGACATTTTACTGAGGTATATTTGCAATTCCCTCCCACCCCTCTCCCACCAGTGTCACAGCAAGAATTACATTGTCTTTTATTTTCTTGTTTGGACATGCACCAGAAAAAATTAATCTCTTCATGTTTCAGATGCCTATGACTTCTACAGTTTGCACTCATCATCAGTTACTAGCTGTGAATAAAGTCTTCAAATCTTATTCTAACCATTACAGAACTAATTATAGTTTCCTTAAGTAAAATGCTCCTAAACTGTAATTACACATAAGATTATATGTTGGCAGTTATGCAAGAAATGATATTACAAGATTGTATCAGGGGGCTCAGCTCACCCGACAGTCAATACAATCTGTCCAGAAGAAAAAAATGCAGTTAACACTGGAAAACCAGCTATGTATTCCCCCCAGCCCCAATATCTGTAGAAAACTCATTTCATGTTCAGCATGCACTGTTCAGTTTACAGTGTGCTCTCAGTTCTCAGCTGATGTAAACAGATCTTGATCTGCTGAATATTGATTTCCATCAGTTCTGGTTTTGGCTCACAATACAGAGTTCTCATCCCTTTGTATTTAATGTGAGGTGCACTGTTAACTATCACCAAAAAGGAAAACAACGCCGATGCATTTTTTTTTTTTTTAAAGAAAATGCAAAGACTTTTGGAGGATAGTTCTAGTAAAAAAGGCGCTATTGCCGATGCCCTTATGAATGTTCAATGTCCCATTTGTGTGCATGAAAAACGCAGAGTTCAGGGCTGTATCACAGCTTGCCAGAGATAAACGTGCGTTGGAGAGAAGATGATGTCTCAGCTTTGTAGTGTGCACCCCTGTATTAATTTCCTGCATCTGGTAGTCAACAATGCTGACACTTAACGGGAGAAAGTGATCCCTGGTGTAACACCAGTGACCCCTGTGGAATTACCCCACGACAACTCTCATCTACTGAGCAGCAAGAGATAAATGAAACAGGACTGGAAATTTGGAACAAGTTCAGACTTTAGCAAATATGGAGGACTGGGGCTAGAGCAGACATTCTCTTATCATCCTCTGTAAATCCACACTCCCTTCCTGTACATGATCAGGTAGTTGCTTCTAACACAAAATACATGAGCAGCATAAAACCTCTTACTCCTGCTTATGTGAATATGATTTTATGTGACAAAAACCATTGCTCTTTGAATCGAATTTTGTTATTTGCCTCTAGAATCCAGTGGTTTTGGCTGCATGACATTGAAGTCCAGCTGAAACAATTTACTTCCCAATTACTTTAATAGACAGCATTTCAAGCAATTAAGAGAATTAATAACGTATTTTCATACTATTAAGACATCTGTGAAGATCTTTAAAAAATGCAATACAAGATTCTAAAATTCACTTTGCTGCTTCTTGGATATTAGCTGGGAGAAGTATCAGAAAGTTCCATTAAATGTTTTAAGCTCCCCCAGCTACCAGAATCGCAAATGCGTTTAAATTGAAGACTACCTGCTTTCTTCCACAAAACAGTATTGTGGGATATTTTTCTGTTAAATAATCCATTTTGCTCCACTGCTTGGATGAAAAAAAATATATATCTATTCTGTGGATGTTCCTGTTGGATTCCACATGCCTGACGGCGCTGCAGTACCACCAGGGGACTTGTGTTTAGCCATGCCTTCACTCGGCTCTGCAGAGCACATCCCCTGGTCCTTTGGGTAGAATTCAGAACCAAAATTGCATACACTGAGGCGTTGCTGGGAGTTAAAACACACTTTGCATATGCATAGAACAAGGATGGAAAAGGGCATGGTTATGTGGAAGTGGGAGCAATTACATGGGAATGAGGCACACTAAAACGCTGAAATCATAAGCCAGGATCAGTAATTAGTGTACGCTATGCAATTCTGGTGTAAGAGGTGCTTCAATTTAAGACCAAATTAAAAAGTTTGAGGAGAGTTCCTTAAAATTAATGAAGTATTTTGTGATTATGAGGAGGACTTTAATTTAGGAGACAATTACTGGTATACTCACATTCCTGCATATTGAGAACCTGAAGGCATTACAATTTTCTGTCTACATATGCCCCTATTGTGCTTTTTAATAAGACCAAGTTCTGGATTCCAAACATCAGTATTTTCTCTTGTTTTACAAAGTCTTTTTCTCTGCTTGTGGCTTAAAGTGTTCCTGCTACTTCCTAATTTTCATAGATTATATAAGAGGACTTAAAAAGAGCAGTGATGAACTCAGGCCTAGGATCTCAGATGCTGCTGTGACCTCGCTCGCATCCATTTAAAGCAAATATTTGGGTTCTGCGGGATTCTGAAAATGTGTGCATTCTACTTCTAACCACACAGTGGGTGCAATGTTGAAACCAGTTTTACACAGGTGCAACTCCTTTAGTTTTGATGGAGTTTCTACAGTTTCATTGTCAGAGGAAGTTAATAAATACACTGCAGATTGAAAATATAGCTACAAAAGGAATTGGCAGAAAGCCAGTCTTCTCTCCTTATTGAAAGTGAAGCATAGAAACAAATTTTAAAAGTATTTTTTATATATATATTTACACACACATGTGAAAAAAAGATAGAAAGAAAGAGAAGATCCTTTGATGTGTAGTCAAAAATCCCTTTACAACCATGACGGCTATTAATTAGCATTAATCCTGCAATTACAAAAGCCATCACTTTTGCCCTCACATTAGGATCGAACTGAGGATACAATGGCGTTGTAAGCCTGGGCTTCTCTTGTTAGACCTAAAGCTCGGTACCTGGAGCTGTGAAGAGTCACATCACTTGCGGACTGAGCGAGGAAGGGGCATGACAAGAGCTGAAATCGATGACCACAGGGTTAGCTCTTGGGGAAAGCTTACGCATGAGCAGTGGGACAGTGTCATACTGAGCCCAGACCAGATTTTCAAAAGGCATCAAACAGGTTCTCTAAATGTTTTGGAAATTTTAGTCACCTGAGTGCATAAAACCTCTCAGAAATCAGTGAGGTGCATTCATTCACATCACTTTGTTTCATGCGAATCCTTCTTCTCCAGAGATTTTCACAAACATTTAAAAGATTAATATCCAAATATGAAAAAATGAGAACAAACTCAACATTGAACGGGACTAAGAGAAAAGGAAATAGCTGATTTAATTAGGTTTTAAAGGATGATTCAGACCAACATAAATCTCAATGAAAGGACAAAAATAATTACAGGTAATTAATGCCAAACTCTCTAAAGCTAAGGAATTTAGTTAGCCTTGAGCATAGTACATAACACACCCAGTTCTTCCTTCTGTAGATAACATAGTGCATCTACTAATTTAGGTCATGGAGTTCCTTTTACACTTGTAATTATTTTTAATGCTGACATTTCTTTTGCCATTAGGGAAACAGTGCTGATAGCATAACCAAGCAAATCTCTCTTGTTGAAGAGAAGCATTTCTATTTTGTTATTGCTGGAGCTAAAATGGCATGAGTCAAAAACAAATCACATCAATCATTCTGCCACTGGATAGACTGGTATAAAATTAGCAAGATGCAAACAGGGCTAGATTCAATATTTTTTCTCAGCCATGGGTTTGTTTATGATGGTGTCAAAAGCCTAGCTCTTAAGTGGCCATTTCTTATATCAGTGTTACAGCCAAAGTGAAGCTCTGATTTCAAAGAATTAATTCTTTCTGAAGAACTGTTTCATACCCATACCTTCCAGAGTAGTTTAAAAGACATTCTTTCTTTCCAGTGATTCCATTGAACACACTAATACAAATGTTGGAAAGATAAATAAAATATTTTGCAAATGACTAGAGCTGCAGGACCACCATCTGGATGGATTCGATTCAGAGTATGGATTTTGTTTAATGATGCATTTTGGTAGTCCAGAAGAAAAAGCACTGTTTCTTGGGTCAGATCCTACTCCATAGATTTCCGTTTCTTTGGATTATGGGAGGTGAAAGCTAATGTCCATAGATAGGCTTCCCCCTCACCATTTTGGGGGTTTCATAAGCCTTATTTTACAGGAAAAAATTATGGAAGTATGAATTAGGTTTTAAATTTCCATATCACATAACCTGCATTTATGCAGGTGGGAAGCAACAAATTGCCAGAATTTTAAACAACAACTGAAAAACAGTCATACCCCACTGCGTGAATGCAAAATCTGGGACATGTTCATTCTGTAAATAAATACTACAGGATATCTTTCACGACTAAGGCTGGTGCATTCTTACAATTTTCTTTGTCCCATTTTGTGGTATTTCTCTTCTTCTCCTTCTATTAAAACAGAATCTTTAATGTTATATTTCTTAATTCAGCTACCTGTATACAGACACGTATTCTTAGTTATCCATTTAGTGAAGTTAGGTATTTTTAGTGAAGTCAAATCTGATCTCGAGAAATGATACTAGGGAAACATCTTCTCTGTCTTACCATGAAAAAAAACAACCCCACAATAAGCATGCCAGCCCTTGGAGATATTCAACCACAGTGGAGCAAAATGAGCCCCGTTAGTGATGAAGGGTAGATCCCATTTGATTGTGAATTAACCCTGAAGGCAAGTTTGACTGGGAAAGGGACAAAGAAGTCATTCAACTTTTTGAGGAGTGCTTCTTGTGGAAGTATTTGCTTCTATATTCCTCAAAACAAATGGACAAGCTTCTTCTCCCTGCAGCAATCGGGTTAGGTGTCACGAGAACATCCCCTTGTCCAAATGGCAGGTGGCACAGACAGTGAGTTGCCTAAAACTGAGAAACAGGGATATAGTTTTCTCACTTAAAAACCGGCATGCTGCTCAGGTTTAGTTTGTACAGCTGGAAGGTCTCATGGCAGTCAGGCAAGTCCCAGCCTGCTCGATGTCTACAGCTGTGCTCCATTGCTCCCCTTTATGGCACGGCCCCTTCTGCAGCCCTCGGCATGAAATGGAGCCAGAGCTTCGCTGAAGTATGAGGGACCCCCTCACACGACTTTGCATTGGGCGGTAGCTGGTCTGGCAGAGCCTGTGCTCTCCACAACTGCTTCTTGCCGTGGCACGCAGCTGAAGGCTTTGCTGCCCGAGACTGCAGCCCAGGGGCTGCTGCTGCTGCTGGGCAGGGGGGACCAGGCAGCTGCCTCTGCACAGCCCTGCTGACCCGCACCTCCCGCACCCCCCCAACATCCAAGGTGCAGAGGTGTTTGAGCAGCCTCGTTTCCCCCACTTCTACTTGGGATCGAGACCCGAAAGGCCCGGGCAAACCTCAGGGAGAAAGTCTGTGTCCCGTGCCCTGCCCGCAGCCAGCGCAGCGGGGTGCGGAGCCCTCAGCCCCCCACGCTCACCCGGCGTGACCGATTCCGCCGACTGCTTTACCGCTGAACCGTGGTACCAACAGGTTCCTCAGCGGGAAACAAACCAGAGCTGCAAATCTCTGGGCTGCCGAGCAAGAGTGGGTGAATTTGGGATTTACTCTGCAGGCTGAGCAGGAGACAAAAGGCAAGCGATCCCTGCGTTTGCGCAGCTGCGGGGAAGTCGTGTCTATTCTGGGCTAGAGGAGGCTTGTGGAAAGCTCCAAAGGGAGTCGGGAGCATGGTTGCCATCAGCCAGCACCAGAATTAGCGCCGGTAGGACACATCTGAAAGGCCACCCTAAACCACGCTGCTCGTTGTGCCGGGACACAGCAGGACAAGCTTTGCTGCCTTCGGGCTGTTCATCAAACTCCCAGCTCTGCAGCGTGGCAATGTTCACCGTGCCGCTGGGAGAGAGGGCGGATGCTTGTTCCCACTTCCCAGTGAAGGAACACGGTATGAGAACGTCCTAATACGTCATTCTTTCAAACCAGAAGCTATATAATTAAACATATCCATTAAGCTGGCCACTAAATATTAAGTAATAAACTCCATCTCTCTGAAGACCAGTACTTCACATGATAAAATTAATGGGGCTGTGAAACCAGCCATTGCCTGAGAGGAGCAGCCATTCTACAGAGGTGCACTGGGCAATTAGGAAAGCGGTTACAGAGCTTTTCCCTCAACCTGTGGAACTCCATAGGGAAATTTGTATTTTGACCAAATAAAAGTCAATGTCTACTTTTAAAATTTAGTCTTCACATTAGAAAAAGGAAGTTAGATAAAGATGTTTCTCTTGCTTTGCTATGAATATGATTTTTTAAAGCCTGCCTGCATCAGAATTTAGGCACAAGCTCAGCAAAATACAAAACCTCAAAACACGCGAATAAATCAATAATTCCCGTATTATATATCTCGGTAAATATGATCCAAAAACAATTTTGGGTATATTTTTCAAACTTTAGTATTGCATAAACTAAATACCCTGCAGCACAATTGGACTGACTTGAATTACAAATTAAATAAATACACACTGGGATGTGTTTCTTGTTGCTGTTATTTTACTTTTCCTTTTACCTTTAAAAAGTTGCATTATAGCTTGTAATACTTAATAAGTGAAAATTGGAAATGTCATTTAAAAGAGTGAAATAATTTAATTTTGTGCCATAGATTTCTAACATATATCTATGGAAATGTTCTCACCTAACCCAGTTACTTTCCCCCTCTCAAATATTTAAGCAAGGGTAAGACATGCCTGAGACACACATGTGAAAGCTTTTTTAAAAAAATTATTTAACCTCTGACTTTTAAAAGCAGAGACTCGATTTCTAGATATGAGTTCTTTGCCTGCTTTTCAGTAAATTTTACTTTATGGACATTTGGAAAACTGTACCCAAGACTTTATTGTGCACGACACTTGGAGTCCTTTTTTGTTGACTTATGCTGCTTCTTGCCAAAGTCAAAATGTTGGAAGCAAAGCCGCTGGCATGTGAAGAAATGTATAAAGAATAAAATTACTTTGGGTGGAAATAAAAGAAATGAAACAAAATAAACTTTTCCCTTTCTATGGTCATGTTTACTTCACAGACAGTAATAACAGAACGAAACCAAGCTTGCAGTCATGGGAAGATGCAGGTATTTTTGTGCATCCAATACTTTTAGGAGTCTTGTGATTCAGCCACATACTCCTGGATGTGGACAGGAGGAAGGGCTTTATCTCAGCATCCCTTATTTCTCAGACCTCCTCTCTACCTTTAATTCCTCACAATTGTTTCCTTTCCCTTCATGATCTTAGTTTTCCCCTTTTTATTTTCCCCTTTACCTCTTTTCTGAATTTGTGTTGTCTATCTGAAGGTATGAATTATTTGAGGACTTGAATTATTGTAGGATTATTTTTGGGTACCAGTACTTTGAAAGGCCTCTTTTAATTTATATGTATGAAAATACAAGTTCATACTCAGTTCTAGCTAAGGAAAACACAAAACAAGTTTTCAGGAGACTTGCTTTTAGCAGCTGTCATTCTTTCCTCAAGTAGATGAATGAGGGGAATTTCAGGAAACAGGTTAGTCATCTCCACGTCCAATTTTTAGGGTGCATTTGTCTGAACTCTGGGTTTTGGCACAGGTGAGAGCAACGCAGGGGCTTTACTGATCACGCACCCACTCTTTATTACCTGGATCACTGAAGCATTAGCTTTCTGCTCACCCTGATCTGGTCCCCAGATTGTAATATTTTACATCCTCTGTCAGTGGGAAGAAGCGCGCAGTAGACGAGCTGATGAGACGCTTTGCAGGAAATGTGCCTTTCTTAGACGGGGACAGTCCCCATGGGCAGATGAAGGTTGCACTCTGCCTCTCGGCTCCATCCCTGTGAAACACGTCGTGGAAATAAAAAAAAAAAGAAATATTTTAGTGATTAGCTTTTCTGCTAAAAGCAAGTTGTTTTTTCACCAGGATTTTAATCCCCACTGTAGGGGAACATGAGCGTGTGAGCTTAACCCTTTGTTCTCAGATTAAACCACTGACTCCGAAATAAAAACTTCCTTACATTTAAAGCTTCCCTGCACTTTCTACTGCCTCCATGCATACATACCTTCAGCAGACTTAGGCCTTGCGAGGGAGGGAGGAAGGAAGGAGGCCAACTGAGATGAGGGAGATCTGATGACTTCCCAGCAACGCCAACAATCTCAGCCTGTGTTTGCTGAATTTCTGAATTTTTCTTAGCACGGCCTGAGGTTTGCATATGCACCAAGCCACAAACCCACAGTTCAGTTTGCAAAGGCCAGAGCTCAAAATTTAATATTTGCAATCACAGAAACAAATAGTTTACACATTTCTACTATGCCTTTACTTGGCTTAAGGGAAAAAATAAAACACCACCTTTAAGGCAAAATGCAGTCAAATCCATCAAGTCTCACTTGTGTTCATACTGCAATCAAATCAGGCTATGAGTTTCACATTGTTCTGAAGCAAAATCAAGAGAATCTTTAGTTCACTCATTAAGAGGTATGAATTCACCTGGGTGCTACAGAGTGTAACCTCTTCAGTGGTTGCCTACTCCTGTGTCCATGCTAGCAATACCTCAGCTAGCTGGTTTAAAGCTCTGTGCTGCTGTGGAGCTTAGTCCAGTTTACACTGTCATGGTATGTGCTGCTTTAGAATCATGCCGATAAAAGGGTTGGGTTAGTTCACAGAGCTCTGTAGGATAACCCATCCATGTAAGTCCATCTTCGTGGTATTCATCACCTTAGAATATACTCAGTCTGGTAAATATGAAAAGAAACAACATAAGCAGAAATACACAAGTGTTTTGTTTTCATATCATTGACCACCTGTGTCTTGGGAGTGTTCTCCATCTACAGAAATACCTGTACATTCTTACAAATAAGTGTATCTGGACTGTATTCTAGGTGAAGTTGCATGTCTCTATGGTTAAGATATTTTTGGTATACAGGTTGGTAGGAAAGGAGTTCTCTCAAGTGCCTCTGCACTAAACTATCCGGTCTAACCACATCCTGCCAGAATGAATTTTAAGAGGGTAAAATAAAGACCATTTTTGACACTGACCACCTCTCTCCTGGGAAAGTCTCAGCCAGTGTTCAGAATGGCATTTTCTTTGGGTCAACAATTCAGGAGCAGTCTCCATTCCCCCTCCCCTCATACACACACTTCTTGGGGGAGCAGGAAAAGCAGAAGCAGTTGCTGTGAGGCTTGAAAGCATGCTGATGGCAGTCATAAATTTAAAACCATGTTGTACCCCTCTCAGGCTGTGCAAGGAGTGATGCTAGCCAACCTGCCAAATAGTTCTGCTCAGCAAGGCAGGGCCCATTCATCTGAGCAAACAGCGGGTACAGAAACCTGAATGTGGAGCTAATAAAACCTATGGCTCAGCAGTGGCCACAGAATGTCGAGAACAGGGTCAGAAGTGGACACAGGAACATCTGACAGCGGAACAAAGTACCTTACACTGAACTAATTAGACTGCTTGGTTAATGGCTTCTGAAGTGAAATACTCGTAGATCAGCGGATAAAAATACAATTGCATTTCCTGAATAAAAAATAAGAGGTTTAGGAAGAGTCATATTCTTTAGCTGGGTAATGCTGGGCACTGTAGCTGAATACTTATGATTAACACGGAGCTGCTTCTTGCTTCTTGAGACTCAGCCCCAGCAACGTGGAAGTGCGATTGAAGCAGAACCGCTTGGGCAATGAAGAGACGGCAGCAGGGCATCGCTTGCCCTGATCTCTCTGCAGGATCTTTCATGGACAATGCTGATGGCACTGAGACTAGCTGGCCATTCCCTCATGTCAGGGATGAAGACGACAGCATGCTATCTGAGATAAACACCGGGGAGAAAGTCTGCCCAAATCCATACAAAGATAAGTTTTCTTGTCCTTTTGTAGCACTCGAGGGGAAGAACGAATGTCATCTTTTATCAAGAAATATTAGCATATATCATTTCAGCTTTCTATGCTGTATAGGGTAAGAAAAATAATAAGGCAGCAAAATAGGACTAAAACCCAGCGAGAAAAGAAGAAATCCGATGGGATGAAATCTAATAACACTTCTGCCTAACGGAAGTCTTTTCAATGCTCTTGTGTGGGATTTCATGCTTCAGCAGTGTGGTACTGTCTGCACTGGTTTCTGCTATACTATATTATGTGGTGATCGTGAGGGTTCATCCAGGAGTAAATGCTTGACTAGCAATGTCTAAGAAGTAATACAAAAGTTTATTCGATAATAAATAACACTGCAACGTCTAAACCTAAAGAGTTGATAGGCCACAGAAATCAGAACTCCTCTATCAGTCATTCTGGATTGGTGAAACTAAAAATAACAACTCAAATACTCTGTTTTTCTCTCCCCACCCCCCCCAAATGAAAACAGTCAGTTTAAAATTAACTTGTTTTGACCGAGCAATACAAAGGCAAACCATGAAAACAAAATAGTCCACATTTGGCACTCTTGTTTCTAGCTGAAACTGCTGTAAATATTGCCCGAGCTTTCTTGCTCATTCTTCCTGGATTTGGGAGGCAAGCTCAAAGACATTTGTCTTCTCGATTTCTCAGTGAGCTCCCACAGCAGTGGTGGCTGGTGGAAAAACTAACTGGACGTACTGTACTCAGGCACCCAGCCAACAGTACCTGAAAAATGAAAACAATATTTTAAAGGGGAAATACACGCAACCCATGTGCACGGTACTAATTCATTCTGCAAGCACCACCGTTAGAGATTAGATGGTAAAAGGCATGTAGGAGAGAGTGGAGGAAAACAGTGTTTGTTGTTAAGTACATAGTTTGCAATATACTGAAGAATAATGTCCACCACCACCAGTTTTACTCAGTCAGAAGCTTTTGAAGTAAGAAAACTCCTTTAGTGAGTCATGAAGTTCATGGTGTATCTGATGCTATTTTTGACTGCTGGTACTGCGCCAGCCTCCTGGCAGGTTCAGATTCAGTTAAGCCACATTTAACTCTGTGTGGATCATACTGATCTTCCACACAAGACAGGAGGACCTAGGTGATGGTTGCAAGGGGAGCTGCCTCAAATGGGAAAGCGTTCATGCTAACCTGAGTGGAGTTACAGGGATATTGGGTCATTTGCTCTTCAGAACTTGAATGCTCTGTCTTTGCTTCCTAAACATTTACTGGCTCGCTCCACAAAATCTTGAGACAAAGAAAATGAGGCAGAGGAAATGAGATCTGATGCCTTGTGCATAACCGTTATAGACCTGAATCAAAGACAGTGAGAGGAGGTACCTCCGTGGATTTTAGAGCAGGTTGCACGTGTCTGTACCTTGTTTATGTTGCTGAAGCCTTCTGTTCTGCTGGATCACCATGGAGATATATATGTTTCCTCTGCAATCTACTTTTGTTTTATGGGCAGCAGTTAAATGGTGTCAGGTCACTAGAAACATATCTATACAAACCTCACATCCCACACCAGGACCTTTCCTATAAGTGTGTAGAGTCCTCCTGCTGCTGGTAAGCACCATGAAAAAAAAGCCAAAAAATTTGCACTTTCTTCATTGGTGTATTCTGATTATTTTCTTTACCCAAATTACTCCTTTTTCTTTCTTCCTTCCTTCCTTCCCTTCCTGCTTGCTTTTTCTTTCTTTCTATTTCTCTCCTCCCCTATTCCCTCCTTCCTTCTCTCCCTCTCTGCCTCTTTTTCTTTCCTCCTTATAGATCAGATTTGATTCCCTGAGACTTTAAGGGCTGGAGACTGGTTAATGCCACCTTGCTGCAGTAATATCACTATTTAAGTACGGTGAAGAGCTTCACTCGGCAAGGCCAAGTGCCATAAGATATGATTAACATTAATAGGATTAAGGAAGATCTGTGTCTTTCAAGATTGGAATTCATGCCCTTACAACTGTAGCCTTAGGATTTTGATAGAAAAACGAAAGACTGAAAGTATAATGACTTAGGTGAAGATTCTTTTGTTCAAGTCAATGACATCTAATAGCCTAAGGAAGAAAGAAAACTACTTTATAATGAGAAATCATTTATCATATAAGACAGAGGGATAGAGGAAATAAACCATCTTTAAGTAAAAGAACCACGGAAATTTAAAAAAAAAAAAATAGTAGTACGTTATTTCCTGGAAGAAAAACAAACTGTGCTTGCTTGGTTGGTTGATTGGATGTTATGATTTTTAAAATGAGGGCTAATTGCATCACTCTACATTTTAAGATGGATTAGTTCTCTGTGTCTCAAGCAAATAGTTGGAATCCTGCACAATTAATTCTTGTAACATAACTGAAATGGAAGTGTGCATTCTTACAGAGATGTAGTTATGTGTAGGGGTTTTCCTGTTAAAGGAGTGATAAAAAGTAAACCGAATATGCAATGAATAAATGAAAGTGAAGAAAGGTCTTTTGTTCTTTTGACTAATCTTTACATTAAATCTTTTTTTCCAAGAAGCGGATGTAGCATCGGTTACAGCTCTATCTGCATTTTCTCACATTTTTGTAGAAAAGCCAAAGAATATACAGTTTATAGAAATCTTGAGAACTGCTTCAGGTGAGATGACAGATACAGCAACAACTTCCTACCCTCAGTTCCCCCTCTGCTCGACAGCCAAACCAAGCAATGCAGCATGTGAAACAAAACAAAACAAAGCAACAGATGTATTCACAGCTGCAGTTTGTATTCGAGAAGATAGTATGGCAAGAAATGCTGGCTGGTTAATGCTAAAACTCCCACTGCATTAAATGGAAACACAGTTTCACTCTCTACATCAAAAGGAATTTAAGCTTTCATACTGTAGTAACAAAAATACTTATCATCAGTTCAAAAAATGTAAAAAAAAAAAAAAGAAACCTTTCTTTAGAAAGAGTAGAGATTTATTCTAAAAGCCAAATTTAGAAAAAAATTCTTTCAGACTACAGTAGAGGTGCTGGGCTCCAGATTTCAACTTCGTCCACTTTAGCTGCCAGAAAGGTGAGCTTCAAACTTTGCCCGTCTCCTTGTGGAGATATTGCAGTGGCTTTCTCTCGTCTATCAAACTAATCATTTTTCATGCTATATGGAAGTTTTCTACCTTGGAGATTTCCAGTCTTTTGTCAAGTTTTTTGAAACCGTAGCTCTATCATCACAAATTATTCAGTAGATCAATGGATAAAGAGACATACGGACAAGGGACAGTAAAACCTGATTTTTAGGAAACTGGGTTAAGTTTCCTTAAACAAACATTCATCCAGAGACTGGAATCCAAAGCTCCTCTCTCCCTGCTGAGTGGTTCTCTGACTGTAGCAATTATTTTTTTTCCAGGCATGAATCTGGAAACTCCAAATATCACAGTTTATGTTGTGTTCATGTCAGGGTTACTCAATCAGAACACTCCAATGCATAAAAAGAAATATCACCTCCAAATTTAATCTCAGCATAAAAATCTGGTGTAGGTAGCAGGTTTAAACCCCACTTAAAGTACCAGGACTTGTTGCAAGAAGCCAAGATATGCAGCTACAGAAAAACTCTACAATGAACAGTGAATTAGAGGAGAACTTTTTAAGGTTCTCTCGTTTCCACATAAACCTGCTGGTTTTGGCCCAACTGCTGTACAACAGTTAAAGCATGTGGTTAAATAAGAGCACATGAGCAAGTCCAGTTACATTCCATAGGTTGCTCACCTGCCTCCAATGAGGAAAGAGCTTCAGGAATTGGAATCTTTAAAGTTAACAATAGAACTGTTTTTCTTACAAGATAAATACAACTTTGTGTCTAAATGAAGTTGTGTAAGGCATTAGCAATAATTATTTGTTTTATAGAAAGAATGGCACTGTAAATAGGTATAAGGGACTTAGAAACATTGAATTTTAGCTTGTACCCAGGTGTTCTTCAATGTGTCCAGGAGGCATCATTTGTTTTCTCGAGCGAAGCCTCTTTCGCATATTACAACATTTTTCTCTAGATAACCTTAATGAGGTTATAGTTGGGAGTTAGCCATTGAGCCACTGGGCAAGGCTGATTTGTTTAGCAGCAATATATGGAATTTACTTGTTTTCTTGGCATAACTTCCTTCTACAGGAATGTCAGTCTCATGTAAGTAAACGGCAGATGATGCTTCCAGAAGGTTTCAGGTTTTTCTGCTTTGATTTCCATCAGTTTTGTGACATAAAGGTTGCTAGTTGCTTCTGGAACTTTTACTGTTCCATAGAGAGGTGCTGCAAAATGCTATCATTAGTAACAGGAATACGTTTTTAGTGCTTTCCAAGGCGGCACAAAAAGTTACTTTTCACCTACAGTTTGCAAACTGTGTTAGGTGAACATTTCAGTCGTGGGAGCAGCCTACCACTACAATGATCCAGTGATTGAAAATACTGCAAAGTCTTCAATCCAGTTAAGATGCCAGCCTAAAAGACATTATTAATCCAAGCTTAAGCAAGCAGGCTCTATGAAGGAATAAATGGCGTGCCTGTTTTACAGAATGGGTTAAACAAGACAATCTAGGCAACAAGACAGTCTCCTCCAAGAACTAGGGTATAAAAGACCTCTTGTCTCACTGTCATTTTATGTTCCTGCTGGCTTAATTTCTCTCTGGCTGGTATAAAAGACCACCCACCATGTGGCACACGGCCACTATTTTTGTGGAAGCTATGATAATATCGATGTATTGTGGTTCTGTCACTGGCTTCGCAGCAGGAGTGGAGAACTGTCTTGTTCTCATAGAGCTTGATCCAAAGCCTACTGAAGATGATGGGAATAGCTTTGTTGACTTCACCAGGTTTTGGAGCAAGCTGCTAAGAAAAATATGGGATGATAATGAAGAAAAGCTTACGGAACCCTTCACTTGTAGCACAGATAGGTTGAAGGTTTTTGCTAAACCAAATAACAATTTTAATTTAATCTCCACTAGAAAAATAGGAAAAATTAAATGCTTGCCATATGGTGAAAATATGTTAAGCTTCAAAGAAGTAGAAATAATTAAATACAACTATGAAAAGTTTTTTTAAGTTTGAATAGTGTGCCAGTTTCAATATTATAAAAGAGATATATAATCCTATTAAAGCTCATTTGAAAAAAAAAAAAAAGGAGCCCTTTGAATAATGCAAACTCTTAGGTCACATTTTTCACCTTATATTTATTTTCATTTTAATCAAGACTGCTATAATCAGAAAACTTGGTATGATTCTGTGTAGCTTTCAACGCACATCAACTATTTCAATTTCTTCTACAGGTAACATCGACATGAACCAGCCTTTGAAAATAAAGGAATGAAAAATGAAAAACAAATAAATATACTGAGAAACCGTGGGTTACTCTATAATCAAAAGGAATACTAAAAGCAAAGCTGCACCAAGGACCTCACAAAGAAAATACCCTCATCTGGAACCTCATCCCTGAGCTTCGCTAAGTAGGACCTAACAGAAGGAATGGACTCAGATGGTTTTCTCACCAGGTTTCCAGCACAACAGTTTCGGAAAGTATGAGCCATGTTTGCACTACCTCTTTGTGACTGTCTGGCCCTGAAGGTGTCACAGACTTTCTGGGTCAGAAAAGGCAGCTTTAGGCTGTCCTTAATCTCTGCTCCTTTGCCCTGACATGGAGAACTCGTGCATTTTTCAGTGTGACACCGGCACCACAGACAGCCAAGTAGCCTGGCAAGCAGAAACACCCAAATGCACAAAGATTTCGGATGCAGGAGAGACCCCGGAGCACGGAGCAGCTGCTGTGCAGTGTGCACGCCTGGCTTGCAGCCTGGGGCAGTCCCAGTGTCCCAGTTCACACCTGGGTTGTGTCTAATTCTTTTACTACAGGTTTGAATCAGATAACATCACGCTGGTGCATGCCTGCTCTACTTGCCTGTCTTTTCCACATCTACACGGCGTAGAAGAGCAATTGCTGAAATCAAAGTGATGAAAAGAGAAAACCTGAGCCCCTCACTCCCTTTCCAGTTCTACCTGTCTCACAAAGAAAACTGATAATCCAGATCAAGGAGCTTTGTGTATAACTCTGAATAAGTAGTGTAAAAGGCTTACCAAAGTGCACTCACATGCATTAAATACGTTCCTACACTTACAGTCCCCTCCCTAAAATCCGTCTGTAATAAGGACTAGTCCGATACATGAATGCTCGTGGAAAACCTAATTCAAAAAGCAAGGAAAATGGCTATATGAATTTCCCCGCAGTTGTTCTTCCCGGACATGAAGAGCTATCATACAGCCCTAGATGGTTCAGTAACTGCTTTGCCCAGCACAACACTGTCACTATCACTTCAGGTCCTCCAGTGAATGGAGGGCCACGTCTGATACCATCTGATACCAAAGAAGAGTTGTAGCACTGTGCAAGCTTTTTTTCTTGAAAGGTGAAAAAGTTTTCTTCTAAGGATCCTTTCAGTGCAAGACCTTTTCAGACTTATGTTCATATTTTTTCCAGCAGTAAAACCAAAAACAATGCTTACTTTTTCTCCTTAATTATCATGTTATTTGTTTCCATGGGGCGATGCAGAGAGGCCTCAAACAGAACACCACTGCACTAATAGAGCTGACGAAGATACAAAAACATCAGCTCTGTCCCAACAGTTTACAAACTAATTTCACACTGAAAGATTCACTTTTCCTTTATATTATCTGCAGAAATGAAAAGCATGGTAATTTTCCAAACTGCTACGTAGCCTTCTGACTACTGAATTTCAAAGTCTTCCCCTTTTTGAATGTTTATCCCATAATAAATATGACAAACAGACCTCAAGATAAAGCTGTCCCTTCCTTATTTATTCCTACCAGCTCTGTCAGTAATTCCATCACTTAAGGCCACATTCCTGTCACTGCTTTTCCTCAGGTTTGTGTCTGTGTAGATTTAAGTTAAGACATTTGCACAGAAGCACATCCTCTCTGCTGAGGCCAATGGACTTAGTCCAGCTTGTTGTAGCTGGGGAAAACTTGCCCTTTGCAGTCGTACCCACAGTTTCTTCCCAATGAGTCTCTCTGAGCACATTTGGTGCTCTTTGGATTAAAGTGACTGCAGAAATGCAAAATGTTATCATTTATTATTGCTGTTAAATAACAGCACTGACAGAAAAATCCTTCAGGAAAGAGCATCTGTGCATCTCTCCCTCAGCATGCATCAAACAAAGAGCTGCACTGTTTTTCCCAACAGCACAAAAGTCAAATTCCTAAAAGTTCAGTCAAAATTTTGGCTTTACGAAAGGAATTTTCAAATGTGTCTCTTGAATATTCGTTTGGGTGGTCTACCTCCCGCAGGATGTGCAGTGCTAGCTGGTTTATTTACACAAATAAGTGCAATCATAAAGCTTGTGCACATGCTGTTGTTTTGGGGTTGTGTTTTTATTGATGGGGAAAAATGAACTGTAACTGAAAATTGCTTTCCTTGTGAAAACAGATCAATTACTTATATAAAAATTATTATTTCAAAGTACTGTGGACATATTCTCCGGTAAAGAAAACAGTAACTTACTTTATTGTTCCCTTTGAATAAATATGGGGTCAATATATTCTTCTCTTTGACCATATGAGACACATTTACATGGTAAACTGCACCAACTTCAGCAGG
>NW_010563929.1:0-768 GCF_000687285.1 Phaethon lepturus | reverse complement strand
GAGAAATACAAACTAATGTGGAAGAGAACGTAAGCTTATAAGACTGAATTAAATATGATCGTTTGCTAGTGCTGCTTACAACTAAATACCAACAGACAAACATTGCTCTACATCAATGACCTGATGAGTCTTAAATATAGAAAGCTGGAGTCTGAGAGGCTTTGCAGTTTGTGTCACTATTGACAGCAAAGTAGAGAGCATTTTACACACGTTATTTTAGCAACCTAGATGGCTATAAAGGTTACAAAGCAGTCCACAAGGTTGACCATTCTTAAAAAAATCTTGCATTCTATTATAATTTTACATCAATATCACTGTTTAAACTGTTGGCTGATACCTGCCTTCATGCACAACAGTTTCATTCGATCAATTTGAAGCTGAATTTCAGCATTAGCTGAAAATGTTCAGCTAATGCTGAACATGCTAAAAAGGCCTAATGCTTTTGTCTGTGTTTGGTATTCTGCATGTCATTTTAAACAGAGAGGGGAAAGACTGAATATCCAGGCGATGGAGGTATCTAAAAGGTAAACTTAATCGGGAACTACTGCATAAACTAAAATACTAGCTGGATGTTGCAACCATACTCCTATGTGTTTCATACTATTAGGTTTTCTTATTCAAAGAAACCTTTTAGGTGTAAATTCTCCATAGGCAGTGTGTAGGGTCATGTTTTCCAGAGTGGTGAAAAAAGCTACCCCTTTTTATATTGTTCTTTGAGATTAATAACGTTAAGTTGTATTCACTCAGGAATACCTAATCTTCATAGCC
>NW_010563928.1:49255-52232 GCF_000687285.1 Phaethon lepturus | reverse complement strand
CGGGGGGGCAGCCAGCCTCCCACCTCCCCCTCCGGGGCGATGTCGCGTGGGGCTTTTCTTCGCCGGAGAGTTCTTTTCTCTGCCCCGTGAAACGGGCAAGCGATGGCGTCCAGGTCCACGGACAGCAGCGCACAGAAGCCTCTCCGGGCTACGGGCAAGCGACCCAGCTTCGCTTGGTGGGGCGGGACACAGCCCAACAGGCTGGAGGGGCTGGGGGCATTTCTCGCTGTATGCCGGGGTTTTTCTCTACCCGCCCTTGTCACCGGTCCCTTTCCGTGCAAGGGTGGCCCTAGCGTCGTTTCTGTATTTGGTCATATTAAATTGACTCTGTTTTATAGCCCTCTGAAACAACTGGTTATTGAAGGCTTTTGGTTAGCCTTAATGCCTTGATCTATTGCTGGGCTTGTAATCGTTTAAAACAAAAAATGTTTCAGTTATCCTTTCTTCTCCTTGGGAAGTCCAAAGAAGTGAAGCTTCCCAGATTGTGGATGTCACAAAACATCGTACATTTGTTTCCCCCTTTTCTAGCAATTTAACACATTTTGCTTTTGCAGAGGTTCAAAAGTTCGCTCAGCAACAGTTGTTTCTCCAAGCTTCTTGCAAAGGCCTGTGGGTAAACTAAAAAAACCCCAACCAACACCATTATATGGCTGCAGGACATAACACTAACAAGCCGCATTTAATGCCCTTAATATTACTAAAATTTTGCGAGAATGCAAACGCAGAACTCCAGCGTATACATGTTTTCTGTTTCTTTACCATATGTCAATATGTTCTGTGAGTAGTTAGAAGTAAAGCCTGACCTTTACGTCGGCTGCTTTCTGGATTTCTTTTAATTTGACCCAGCAGCTGGGATCAAAGCACTGGTACATTCAGACAGGCTAAAAATGTAAAAAATCCTGTTCGTCCTTCAACACACTTTATTATGCAGTTGGAAGAGCTCTTTGGAGAGCGGCTGGGCGAAGGGCTGCATTAGCAGATGTTGCCCACATCACGTTGACAGCCCCGCATTTATGATCAGTGCCACTTTCAGATCTGAAAGCCAAGTGTTGTGCACCACTCTCTTAAATGCTTGCAGACGTTTTAAGTAGTGGCTTGACATATGGAAACCAAAATTGTGTGGAATGCACTCAAACAGCAAAGTCACTGAGCAGAGACCGCTGCCGAGGACAGAAATGGTCTGACGGATCGTGTAGGTGGTTCACAAGTCAGCTGGAGACTGTAGAGAACGGGGGTGTCCCCTCCTGACAGAAGAGGTGGACAATGTCATGGGGCCATCTCTGCCGCTGTGGGAGGTTAACTCATTGCAAAAGTTGGCTGTTTAGTGGTTATGTCAGTTGTGAAGGACAGCGAGCCAAGGTTTCTCTTTGAGATGCTTCAAGGAATTCATGGATGTGTTGGGTTTCACCTTGTTCTGAGATACATCAGCGGTGGGCAGCAGTGCAGTGCCCGGCAGGGGAGCTGGGCGCTCCCGGGGGGGGTTCTGCCTTCTGGTTTGGCGTTGGGAGAATGCCCAGCATCGTGGGGCCCAGGCTCTTCTTGGGGCTCCTAAGGGTGCATATAACGCCCCTAAAGCATGACAACGATGCAGCAGCTGATGAACAGCCCCTAGTTCATTGACACTGCCAAGAGCAGGGTTCGACCCAGATACCAGCGTGCCCATGCGCTTATCCATGGATCGTTGCACGCAGCAGTCCCTGGGTGCAGTCTGCCATCATCTCTTGTCCCAGTGCTAGTGGAGTTTTCCCCATGGGTCCCCTCTGTAGCTGCAGAGGAGGTCTCCAGAGCATCCCAGCCAGGTTGCTGACACAGAGTCCGAGCTGCTCGCTCGACGTGGAGTTCATGCTTTGCATCACCAAACCTGTCAGCAGCCCGCAGGAGCGTTTTGTGCATAATGAAGGGAGGTGGCAGACTGTCAAAGTTTCATCTGTGCTTTACTAACTCCTTAGCCAGCTTCCAGAGAGGGTCTGCAGCATCTTCTGGGCTGTCAGCCATATGAGAGAGCTGGAGTTGTGGATGGCATTGCCTCTGGCTGCCATGTTTCCTCCATCTCTTGCTGGAACCAGGATGCTGTGTGCTGCTACAGGCAGTTTGCAGGTTACGTCTATGGCAGGACGTTACACACCATCTCTGGCCCTTGAGTGACTGCGTTGTAATTTCCAACACATTTGCCAGTATGGTTTCAGCCTGAGCCAATGTGTCGTGTCTCAAGATTAAGCCCTGACCTGCTTCAAGGGTTAACATCTACCAAGAACCAACCTCAGTGAGGAGAGTTGAGGCAATCCCCCTGGTTTGGTAGCACGCGAGTACATAAGCATAAACTCAAGCTATGCCATGTCGTTTGGTGACAGCAGAGGTGTCTGTGGCTCATTGTGTGCGCTAGCTGAGAGGTAGCAGAGGAGCCAGGGTTTTTAGTGTGACTTACTGCTCGACGGCGTGGCAGTGCTCCTGTGCCTCCGTGCAGCACAGATCCCACCAAGCGTCTGCCCTCAAACAAGAAAACCAGCAACACCCCCTCGAGGAGATTTATGAGGCAGGGTAGTCCTGCAAGGCACAAGCTCAGCCGCAGCTCTTACTTCTTTCACCACAGAGGCTCCCCTTAACAGGGATAAATGCTGTGCGGCATTGAACTTCAAAGACCGCCGGAGCAGACTTCCCCAGTCTGGGGCAACGTGGCGCGCGAGACGTACGTCTGGGGCCACATGGCGAGGAGGGACCAGGGCTCGCGTGACAGATGCACACACAGATGCACAGTCACTGGACAGACGTGCCCCTCGGCAAGGGGCAGGGTAGCAGGAGAGGAGATGCAGACCCCAACTGTTGTTTTTCTCCACACACCACCCCCCCGCCTATAGGTTCACCCTATATATTGCAGGAATTTCACTGCGGCTGCAGTTGAGTGGCCCTGAGCGAAGGGTGACCGGTGCCTGCTGTTGGCTGGAGACTCTTCGGTGTGTTCCCATCTTCGGGCTGGGTT
>NW_010563928.1:33027-49224 GCF_000687285.1 Phaethon lepturus | reverse complement strand
TCAGCTCACGTCCGCCATGGTGTGACCTGATGTGCAGCATGTGGGGACAACTGGGGGATGTTGGTGTAGGTATGTCTTCAAGCCCCCAGCTTCAGTCCTCAGCATGGCACGGAAACAAAAGGATTAAGACAGTGTGAAATAAATGCCATTAATTTCCTCTTAAATGGAGATTTCTTTTCCTGCCTGAGCCCTCTCACAGCACTTTCTCTGCTGAGAGGCACACGTGCACACGCTTATGTGCCCACACATACTGCTCCCTCCTGGGGTGCACTGTGACCTGCTAATACCACCTTGGAGGTGTTAAACTGCATCTGCACTAGGTGCTAAAAGGTGTTTCATCATGTTAACTGCAAGGAATGAAAGAAAACATCCAAACAAAAAGCACTTATTTCTCCTGTCTTGCCAAGGTCTAGGCACTCTGTGTGGCTGGGCCATCTCCCTTGCTGCTCGTGGTGTTTTCAAGTCTTGTCATGCTGGAAAACATCGGAGTGGTTTGATGATGTGCACTATAAACTTATATGGAATATGTAGTTGTAACATTTATAATTCCCCAACTGTAGCTGCATTTAAGCGTAATTGTCATTTCAGTCAATGTCCTCTCATTTGGGAACGTACCAGTGCATTTACATTTGGTCAATCGGTCTGGTTCCTCTTCATTAGATTTGTACATCAATCATCACCTTGGTTCACCCCATTTGACCCCTGTGTCTGGGCACCTCTAGCAGTGAAAAAAACTTTCTTACTGTAAAACTTTTTTACTGTAAGGGTGATTGAACACTGGAACAGGTTGACCAGAGTGTTTGTGGATTCTCCATGGTTTGAGATATTCAAACCTAAATGCACAATGTCCTGAGCAACCTGCTCTAGTTGACCCAGCTGTGGGCAAGGGGTTGGATGAGGTCATCTCCAGAGGTGCTTCCAACCTCAACTACTCTGATTCTGTGGTACAGGAAGATCTCTACCCAGATAACATGCAGTCTCTGGATGGCGACTTCCAGGGAGTGGATACTCACTGACTTGTTTATTTGTGTTTTGAACCCATCAGATCACATATCTGGATCAAATGAGGACAGCTTGAAAAGAAACCAGGTGTGAAAGGCTCTTTTGCACTGGTGCACACCCACAATGAAGAGATTGCAGTTAGGATGTGCTACTGTAGCACCAAGGGAAGGTGAAGGGAAAGTCATAGCCCCTTAAAGAAGCAGCTGATTTCACACTGTACCACCAAGGTGACCTGCTGCACAGCTAAGCATGGCAGGGGGGACACCACTGTGGGTGCAAAGGTCTGGAGACTCGCATGTGAAATCAAGCACCTTTGGATATGTTTTGGGCTGTTTCTGTGCATGTGTCCAGTTGTGGACAGGCTGAAGTAGACATGGTCTGTGCTTTACCTGTGTGGGTAGTGCTGCCTTGGGTTTCACTGGGCAAGGCAAGTAATGGACTTATGCGCCGTGGTGGACAGGAGTGGCTGGAGAGAGAGAGAAAACTTGAGATGTTTATATACCTGCATACCCGTACTTCAAATCAGGTGTGATTACGTATGCTAGCGTTTGTAGGAAGTCTATCAAAGCACACTACCTGTGCGCATACATGTGTGGAGTGCACACTACGTCCATCTTTGCGTACTAGAGGTTAGAAGAAGCAGGATGCTAAGCGCAGTTGTGTGTGCGTGTGGAGTATATGCCGTTGCCATTCCGAATGTGTGAGTGTGCATGGACACGAGGTGTAAATCCGTACCCTTGAGTTTGCAGAGAGCTGCGTTCAGTCTTGTGCATTTGTAAGCAGGAGTTTGTATGGATGTATAGGCACAAGCTCCCCCATGCCCTGGCCTGTGGCTGCACGCAGCAGAGAGTCTCTTGGTCCAGGCTGGGAATAAGCTTTACTCTCCCTGTGCAGTCTCTTGTGTGTTTTCCTTATTTTGCCATTTAACTGAAAACTCCAGTGGAGCCGCGGGGACCTGACAGGAAGGCTAATGCCGTGTGGCCCTCAGCCACGCTGCTGCGGCTTTTCCACTGCGTATTATCCAGCACAGCGGTTCTGTGGCTGCTGTGAGCTCTTATTAGACTATAAAAGCAAGAGCCCGTATTGTCCGTGGTTATCTCCCAGGTATGGGTAAGCCAGTCACCAAAGCCATGAGCCAGTATTGACCACCTTCCCTGGCTGCAGATCGACTTGTTGCCTTCCTGGCTTGTCCTTGGGCTGAGGGACCTGCTGCCTTTGTGCCTCAAGCGGAGATCAGGCTTCTTTGGGGTAAATCCTTGGAGCGCTCCTAGGCAGAGCTCCTTCGGTCTTGGCAAATTTGAACAGGTCCAGCAGCAGCTCCTGCTGCTATACCCCAACCTGCAATCACCCAGGGAGGCAAATAACTATTGGTCACAACAAAACAAAGCCATTAGCATTCTCCTTTGTACTGCTAATGAAGTTAATTAAGCTGCATGTGAAGAAACAGAGGTTGAACTGGTAGGAAGGCATGAAGAGCAGAAGATGATTTCACCTGAACATGCTTTTCCTGGTTTCGTTCATTAGCCAGGGCCTTTGATCCTTAAACAGGCTTCAGGGAAGGGTCTGACGGGGGAGAGCAGAGCTCATCCAGGGTCCTGCGGGATGTACTACAGCTGCAACAGGTTGGAGAAGGCTTTTAGGGGAGGGTGTGCACAGGGCTGTTCCTCCTCTCTGGAAGGAGTTTTGTCCCGTATCAGTGGAGCTGAGTTTTTCTTAACTGTTGGTGGTCTCCTCCTGCCCTGACCCTGCTGGCAGGGAAATTTTACCCATCCTTCCACTGAGACAGCAGCCTGCAGCTCCCACCACCACTGGCTCTGCACCTGGAAACCCAGGGAGAACGCAGTGTCCTGTCTGGGTTCCGTCCTGACCACTCTCCAGTCCCACTCAGGGTTTCCCCAAGCCTGGGATGGTGTTTGAGCCCTGTGAAGGAAGGCTGGAGTCTCCAAGCCAAGTGTTACTGGAATCTCAACCACATGATGTCATGAACCAATCTTCACCACACCCTCCAATACCTCCCCGGTGCCCCAGGATGCCATAGGATCCTGTATCCCAAGGAGGTGGATTGATCTATACTACGGTCTGAGGTTTAAGGTCTATTCAGGCACAGGAAAGGTGGAGATACCTTTGCAGACTGGCACTGTTATGAGCCAAAAACCCAGCCCCTCTGTCCGTCCACACCCTTGAAATGTGTGTTGCACCCTTGGAAGAGGGTCCCTGTGCTTCTGTCAAGCATGATGGCTAAACCACCCTTTAGCTGGCCTGCGGGTTTGCTCTGCCTGAAGCATAGTTGCGATCCTCTGGTCTCTTTGCAACTGCACAGGGAAAGGGAATGTGATTTATTTACCACAGTGCAATCTCTCTTCCCCTCCGACAAAACAAGAAAAAAAAGACCCAAACCACCAGCCAACCAGCCAACAAATAAATCAGCCTCCCGTTGCGATGGTGGCTGAGGGCGATGACTTGCATGCTGTGCCTCTCCCTCTGTGCAGGCGGAGGATGCTCAGAGATTCCCTGCTGGAGAGGCACTTCCCCTCCCACAGGGTCCCCGAAAGCTCCCCCAGCAGTTGTGGGAGGAAGAGGAGGAGGCAATTACTTTCGAGGCAAGATGTGTCAGTAGATCCTAGTTAGCAGAGGTGTCTGGCGCCTGCGAGCGAAGTCTAGGAGTGAACCGAACTGGTAAAGCTGCCGGCACATGCTACAGACGAGGCGACTGCACTTGTATTAATGCACATCTCACCCGAGCTTGGGGATTTCTGTCCCAAATTGACGGGGCTGCGGAAGCGGAGCTGCGCACAACGCGGCCGCTGCGGTCTCACCTCATTGTGGATTCCCGGGCAGCGCAGGGCTGGGAGGGCGAGCAGGTGCGCGCTTTCGAGGAGGTCGACCAGCCATTATCAGCCTGAGCATTAATTGTCGAATTAACATCACACTGTGTAACACGAGTAAATAAGAGTCGGCAGTTTGGGTTTCTTGCAGAGACCTCCTATTCCAAGGGCTTTGTGTCTGCTCTGATCTCTCTTCCGCCTCACGTCGCAGAGCCTGGCAGGAGAGGCTGGTGTTGTCTAAAGTAGCACGGATGGTTTTTGCCTCTTACACTGCTCCCGCCATGCAAAGCAGCAAGCAACGTGGGATGAACACGCAGAGCTGGCCCAGACGTAGTTTCTACAAAAGCGCTTGTATTAATGCAGTGCATTATCCTGGCCGCAGACTGGGTTGGGGTGGCTCTCCAACCTTTTGGCAATTTCTACGGGCTTTCTGCCAGTCAGAGTTACCAGAAGTTGTTAAAAATCTGCTATACATTCCACGCTGAGAGGCAGCTGCATTTCAGGAGTGAAGTAATACTTACAGCCGAACCACCCTTTTCTCCAGGCATCCTCATCTATGAAGTACTGCAGGTCCTTTGGGATGATTATAAGGTATTTATAGTTGAGGAGATGGATGACTTAGTCCTAACTGTATGAATGATATCGCAGCGATGGCAGCCTTAAACACAGGCAGCTAGAGGTCACATTTGATTACTTAAAGACTGGATTTCAGCCGAAGCAGCTGGGAGAGATGTTCCTCCCTCCTTGAGAAATGACAAGTGCAAAAACATCCTTCCTGACTTGGGTTCCTGCGGCAGCCAAGAGCAGAGTGCCTCTGCGTCTGGAACGGCGCAGGGTGCCAGCGGCTCTGTTTTCCTTGGCAGGGGAAGCAACTTGTTAGTGGTGGCAAGCACAGCCCAGCTGGCAGGGTTGAGAGGCCGCGGCAAGCAGAGTGGCCCCAGCATCCGTCTTCCCGGCCCCTTCCAGCGAGCGCATTAGGACGTATCTCATTCTGCCCTGATTGCTCTCCTGCGCTATTAATTTGTGGCCATATAAACTCCTGCTGCTATTATATAGTTAGGTGATGCAGAACAAAGCTGCTTTATTAACATGTGGAGGAGCACTGGAGGCTCACGGGGGACTCAGCTCCCACCACTGCCCGCTGGGCAAGGGCTTGGCCAGTCCCTCCAGAAGGAAGCCCCAAGGCTCAGGCATTCCCCATGCCTGGGGGCTGTGGGGTGAGTTATGAAGGTTAACACTTTGCCCCCCACATCCCAGAATGAAAATTATGTGGGTCGAGTCTCCTGCCCTAAATTAATGTGTTGGCAACTTCTCCGTTGTCAATCCTTCTTGCAACCTACCGTAAAGCACAGCATCCATATGGCTGGAACAAGCTGGGGAAGACCTACTTATGTGTCCTTCCCATGGTGGTGAGGGACAGGAATGAAACAGGCAAAGGGACAGGAGCGTGGTAAGTGGGAAGATAGACCCAGACCTGAAAGACCAGAAAGCCCTGCTGATGGGGAGCAAGGCACACAGGTGTGAGGGGAGCAGAGCAGAGCGGGTGAGAGCAAGGTGTGAAGCCCACCCCTGGGACCGGCTCTGAGCTGTTGAGGTTTGCTCTAGCTTGATTCCCTTGTTGCAGAGACAACACAGAGCTGAGCAGATGTATCACCAGTCTTTCAGCTTGATGCTGCTCAGATGTTCAGCTACCAGAACCGACTGACAAATCAGTGACCGGCCCCTAACCAAGAAGAAGCCAAGTCTGGAGTTGGGAGGGACCAGTTACTGGTGGGACATGAGGCCAGGAGCCACATGGACTGCAGTTGCTGCAGTCCGCTGGCTTTGCTATATGGTTGGAGACAGAGGGAAGGCAACCAATGAGCAAAACCCAAAGGTGGTGAGGCTGCATCCAGGTGGAGAGAAGGGGTGGAGATGCTTCCAGCCAGGAGGGCAAAGGCAGGTGTGATGGTCTCTTGCTTATCACCTTGTGGTTCCTTTCCCTTTCAGATTCTTTCTCATTCTCACCACCTGGCTCCTGCAGCCCCAGCCTCGTCTTATCCTCTCCCTGTCTCAGTCCTCTTGCCATCAGTGTGATGCTCAGCCAGGCTTGGCTTTTCAAGGCAGCATAACAAAGCTGCCTTTCCAAACCCCTTCCAGGTGAGCTGCAGCAGGATTTCCCACAGCCTTGATGTCTGAGATGAAAAGGGAGGGCTGTGAGTCCTGCTGTCAGGCCAGAGCTGAACAACGGCGAGGAAGGGATGTCAGACCTGGCCGTGCAGGCACTGCTGTCTGCTGCCTGGTCGGTCGGCAGGCGGGAACATGTCGTCGACAGCAGCTCTTTTATGTCGTACTGCCCTCGAGCTGGAGGGGCAATGGCAAGCATGAAATTTCACTGCCACTCCTGTCAGCCTGATGGACTGAGTAGCCCCTTGCCCCCTCCTGGGGGTGTGGGGAGGCCAAGCAGAATGGAAACGAGTCGTACCCAGAGGGGAGAAGCAGCTTTGAGTCTGGGGTCCCTTCTGCAGCTGGTGCTGGGTTTATCTTACAAAGTTACGTCACCGGTGTTGGACACAACCTCAGTTCTTTGGGTTACAAGTTTCAACAGATATGAGTGCTTGCATTTCATATATGCCCTGCGGATAAGGAACCTGGAGCACAGCTACTCCAGGTTCACCATCACCTTTCTAACAGTCACCATTGGTCTGTAAAGTCTGTACCTCTTTTTCTACGTCATCAGCAAATCTGCCCGAGTTCTTGTCATGAGAACAACCTAAGTATCTGAGGTTTGGGAGGAACAAACAAAACCCACTTAGAATGAGACCAGATGCCGTATGGTGGTCATATGCTGCACGTTTATGCAAATCTTGCTGTCACCTGTAATAATACTTGACACTGTGAGGCGTGAGGTTTTAATCATAGTGATGTGAGTGACCTAGGGCTTACCATCTGTACAGTTATCCAGCCCTCCAGCAGCAGTATTTGACCCATCAGAGACAGGGAGACATGTAGACATCGTAGTCAGGGTGCAATGCATTTATTATTTCCAAACTGTCATTCGGTTTAGGGTTATAACAGAGTTGGTTCTCCACATGTGGCAAAGTATGTATCGTGTGTCTTGATGGAGGCCCAGGTGGTCCTGAGCTGATTGCCTCCCACTTAGTGTATTAAACCAGAAATCTTGGTGCATGAACGCAGGAGCCACTGATGGTCTCTGACCTGACCACTTGACAGCAGGCATCTGCATCCCACTGGGAAAGGAGTGACATATTCAAAGATACTGAGAGTTGCCAGCTTGGAGAAGTTGATGTCAAACAATGGAGTGGCCCCAGAGATAAAAGTCCCATGTTAACTGGTAACCGGACAGGCAACGATGTCCCAAGGTAGAACCCAAGAAATGAATCCCAGGTTCTGGTAATTCTTTGTGGTGCATTCTGAGTGCCAATGATGCTGGATAAGTGCTTCTGGCCTAAACCTTTGGCTGATGTTTACATTAGCTTCCTCTGGTCTTGGTGTCCAGTCAAGCTCCTGGCACTCGATCATTCATCTGAAGTGCTGATTCTGGAGCTCCATGTTGTGCTCGAAACATTACAGCCCAAGCCTAAATTTTCAGTGTTGCAGCAGCTAGGGTTGTGTCCCACTGGCACTGCTGTGCCGGGTGGGTCCGTCTTCCCCCTCTGCTGATGGAGCCAGTAGAAGACATGGAACAGCTGAGCCAGAAGCTCCTTCCAGCAATGTTCTTCCTTGGGACTGTAGGATTTTAACACTCAGGCTCGCAATTCTCCAGGCTCAGGCTGTAACTACACTGAACAAGCAGCCAGTCAAGATGTTTTGTAGGCTACCTACAGACATAAGCACAACGTACCTCAATAATTGGTGTCTTGTCACTGGCTGAGGCTTTCTGGATGCTGAAAGCATCCCAGACTGGCTGAGTCACTGGGATTCTAGACCTAGGTTTAAGCCATATATCAGCCAGGTGATCTATGTGGGAGACCACCATGTACTAGCAGATATCTGCACTGAAGAAAGACCCATTTCCATCCAGCCTATTCCCCTAACCCCTTGGTGACACACTCTTGGGTCTTTGGAGGGGATTTTGGATCGTGCAGCAGGGACCATCTTCTGGGATCGAGTAGGGGACGGTGCCTGTGCTCCAGCCCCTGTGCGGGGGTACTGGGGAGGGGAATGGTGCCTCCCTGCTCTCAGGGTGTCCAGCAGCCTGTTGTTCTGCTCTGATGTCAGGGAGGCAGCTTTGCCAGGGAAATCACAAAGGCAGCCACAAGTGGGACTTAAAATAGCTCTTCATGCAAGGCGGGGGGGGAGGACCCCTCCTGCCACACTGACAACTTTCCGAGGGAAGCTGAACTCTCGCCTGTCAGTACTCTGCCTCTCCCCAGAAGACAGGAGATGAAAATCCCAGAGAGGAAGAGGGATCCGGTGCCACTTGGATGCTGCAAAACTTCTTGTCTAGCAGGAGATTTCCAGCCGGCTGGGAAAAGGGAACCAAATCAAAGCGGCATCTTGGGGGAGGAACGAGGCCAGCCCCTCCCCGGCTGGTGGCTGGGTTCGTGCTGGAGCCAGGTCGCCCTTCCCCAATTCCCCTTCCTCCTGTGGCATGCTGTGGCATCGCCTGAGATGGCAAAGGTACCAGCTCCGCGACGCTTGGCCAGCCCAGCCAAGTTCCTGCAGACGCCACGGTTGGAGGCTATGGGGATGCCCGAGGTGGCTGTTCAGGCAGGGAGAGTGGTCACCACGTGGAGGGTTCGGTGGCTGTGCAGTCGGGAGGCTTCGTGCCTCCGTGTGCTAGGAATTACCTGGAGGCAGCATGGACCGTGTCTGTGTTGGCTTTCTTGGGAGAGGCTGGGCAAAGGAGTGAACTCATCATAGCTATGCAAGCCATGTCCCACCCCAGACAAGCTGGAGGTAGGGTTTGAAGCCCTGCTCTGCCCCAGGAGATGTCCCTAAGTCACCTGCAAATCAGCGTGGATCTCAGTTGGTTTCTCAGCAGGATGCAGCACTTCTCCAAGGAACTCTGTGGAGCAATTTTCTAACCCAACAGGTCACACCTGAGCTCTCCCATCTCTACTGAGGTGCTTCAAATCCAGTCCATCTCTTGCTCCCACAGCAAACGTCAGTGGTGATGAAAAGTTCTGGGTTGAGGTTGAGCTGGTTGGCTGGACTCCTTTTGAGTCAGCAGGTGGTTCGTCCTGTTCAAAAGGAGGTGCATGGAACCGATGGAACAAAACACCTTCGAAAGCTGCCTATCTCCGTTCACCATATCGGAGCCTGGAGAAAGCCCTTTGCTAATTCTAATTGTGAGGCGCGTGAAGTTAAACGCCAACACGTCTCCCTCGTGCCTGAGTTGAGGAGACTTCCTCTGGAGGGCTGCCAGCCCGGGGCCCCTCCTAACGCACGCAGCCGTGGCAGCAGGAGCAGTTTATGGCTCATACGTGTACCGCTAGCTGCATGCCTTTTTGGGAACAGCCAGCAGATAAACGGCCTTGCGGCTCCCTGGCTCGGATTGTCTCCTGCTCTCTGCAGGCTGGCAAATCCAGGACTGATATCCCACCCCGCCTCCAAACACCTTTTTTTCTTTTTTTTCCTTTTCTTTTGCCAAGTTGCAACCTGTGTCTTGTAGGTGTGCTGATCCTTGTCGTACGCACATAAATATTCATTGTTTGCTGTAGGAGCCTTTGGGCTGAAGCATGTGACATCGCAAGAATCCTGACTTCGCTGTGCACGGAGTGTTACAGGAGCTTCCCTGACCCGCCTCCCAGAGGGATAACGCTCCAATCCTGCACACTTATGTGCTTAAAGTTGAACGCTTCAGCCAGACAAGCCTTTGACAGATCAGGGCTGAGGTGGTTTGCATTGGTGGCTGGCTGCATGGGGAGGGCAGGCTTTGAAAAACACTTCTGGTACAGAGATATGATGAAGCATCTTACCTTTATCTGCTCTGAGATACGGCATCCACCCTCTACATGACTCCATCAGTGCACCTTCTCCTTCCCTACCCCACCGCTGTCCTAGAGCCAAAGATGCCCTCAGTCTGCCCATCTGGTTCGTGTCTCTTGTGCTCCCAGCGATGCCAAACTTGCCCCAGCTCTGCTAACCTGTTCCAGCCTTGCTGCTGGATGTTCCTCTTTGGCAAAGTGGTTGAACACATGGCTAAACATTACTCATCGCAATGGGACATGTGTGCATGCTTAACTCAAACAGGCTGTTCCAGCCTTTCACTTATTTGGGGCCCTAATT
Source organism: Phaethon lepturus (assembly GCF_000687285.1). Lineage (NCBI taxonomy): Eukaryota > Metazoa > Chordata > Aves > Phaethontiformes > Phaethontidae > Phaethon > Phaethon lepturus. Next base: position 39,163 of record NW_010563928.1, on the reverse strand, counting down.
TGGAGATTCCACACGCATCTGTTATTACCCCACAACTCTAAGCTCATGCTATGCTGCAGCCAATTTTCTGCTTTGGATTACATTTACCGGGGGTTAAGTAAGATCACTAGTCTTCTCCACTCCATGATCCAAGCCAGGATTTGGACATATAGAACAGCATAACTCTTAGGCTGCCTTGTCCGACCTATTCAGCCTCCCTGACCTCTAGTCTAGTGACTATCTTGCCTGAATAATCCTCATTCAAATTCCCCCTCAAGTTTCCCATAAAATTCTTTGGAGAAAGAGTTGAGAAAGAGCTTTTATAATGTGTGTCTATATAGCTGTGTGCTCAGATCTCATCCTAGGAGGGTGGCAGGTAGTACTGCAAGTGCCTCTTGGTTCTTGTTCCACCTCTGGGTAGCTACAGTCTATGGCCAATTTTTCATGGATTAAGTATCGCCGCCCCTGTGCTCTCCTTCACCCTCCACTTGCCTTTCAGAGGAATGCACTGGCCTTGTGCCTCCGGACTGCCATTTAACTGCAACTCATGCTGCATCTGCAGATAGATACTCAGCGCTGTGAAATACAGCACTGGTTTTTTCTTCCCTGAGTGGCCCCGGGCAGAGCAGCTGAAGAGTAACTCACGGCCTCCGTGCGAGGTGCATGTCCTCCAGCTCTCTGTTGGAGCGGTGGATGGGGCTGACTCCTCGACATCTGGCTGTACAGGGCTTGGAGGATACAGCAGAGCACGGAGCTGCTGCTGCTGCAAAGGCAAGTCATCGATGTGAGATGGCTTGTGTGTTCACGGGGAATAATGGGCTCAGCTTTCAGAAACTCTTCTGCTGCTGGTGCTGATGCAGTCCGCCATGGCTCAGTCTGGGCAAGGGCCTATTAAATGCTTCAGCATCTCTTGCAAAGTGCCATGTGCCCTCAGCTATTGGCAGGATCAGACTGCAGCCACATTCATGCTGTTAATGTTCGAGGTTCCTAACATAATCTTCTCCATTTCTCAGTCAGGACTGCCAATGACCAAGGAAGATTGGTCCTAATTTCCTATCATGCCCTCATTTCTTTTTCCTTACCTATGCCAGGAGCGTGTGGAACAGCGGTTCTATAGCCAGCCCGCAGAAGCAAGACATTTCCCGCTGCCTTAATTACAAATCCCCTTGCAGACAGGAACTCAGGGATGGCCAGAGTGGTTAAACAGAAGGTCCCTCCTATGCTTGTGTCCTGTCTTTAGGAGTTGCCATCAGCAGATGTGGATAGAGTATATGAACAGAACAAGTACAGAGACATCCTCACTCGAATCACTCATCCAGCTGCAGGAATTTGTGTCTTCCTGGCCAGTGAAACCAATTGAAGCTCCAGCATGTCCTGGATGCATTTATTTACACTTATTGGAATAATTTATTTTGTATGTGATGTCTTTGTTTTCTAGAAAGAGGGTGCATGTCATCTGATTCTCATGATGCACTAAATACATTAATTTTGTACATACTCAGGTGCATGGCTCATTCATCTGAACACGTTCTCCTTTTTGTGCTGAGGGAGAGAAACTGCACAGGGATGGGCATTGCTTGTACTACCTGCAGTACTAGGCACTTGCAGTACTACCTGCCACCCTCCTAGGATGAGATCTGGGCATTGCTGTTGTCCTTGTACAATGACCAGGAGGAAATATCCACGAGGAAGAAAATAACTATCAAGGGCAACCAGAGCAAGTGCTGCAGGAACGGTGTATTGCAGGACTGATCTGTTCGGGGCAGTTGCAGTCAGGTACAAGCTTGGCCATTCATCATGGCTTGTATCATAGAATCATAGAAACATAGAAACATAGAATAGTTCGGGTTGGAAGGGGTCTTTAAAGCTAGTCCAGCCCCTTGGCAAATGTGCAGGGGCATCTTCAATTAGAGCAGGTTGCTCAGAGCCCCGTCCAACCTGACCTGGGATGTTCCCAGGGATGGGGCATCGACCACCTCTCTGGGCAACCTGGGCCAGGGTTTCACCATCCTCAGTGTCAATAATTTCTTCCTTCTATCTAGTCTGATCCTACTCTCTTTTAGTTTAAAACCATTACCCTTCGTTCTGCCGCAAAAGACCCTGCTAAAAGGTCTGTCCCATCTTTCTTATAAACCTCCTTTATAACAGGGAGCAAAGCTTATTTGTTGCTTGTTTTGGACAAACCCATTGTGCTTGTTACATGCCAGCTATTCCTCATACCCACCTAGAGTCAGGCCAGCGGGGTCCTACACCCAGGCACTGAGGTTCAAAACCCGTTTTACTTGTGCTGCTCCTTGGTTCTTCCATCTACAGGAGATGCATAGATTCCTTCCAGTGTTCAAAGAAACTGCTGACAGAATACAAAACTTTCCTCTCTTCTCCTAGAAGAGGTAAAAGGGCTTCAGGAAGGCTTGAGGAAGGTGCAGGAAGATATTCTGAGAGTCAAGGCACATCTCCCTTTCTTCTTGCTCTTGGGTTGTCGTTGAGGTCTTTGGTAACCACAAGGCACTGTGGAGCAGCCTGTGTTCTCCGAGTGGTTGCAGGGCTTGTGACCAGTGCCTAGAGGGGTAGGACACGCCCTGACATGTACTTGTTGCAGAGCAAGGTGACCTCCATGGCATGCTTTGGAGTATGATCTTCACTTGTTTGCAGTCTTGGAGCTTAAGCCTGTTCCCTCCAGGGTGGGAGTTCAGGGTAAACTAGTCTTGTTTCTGGTTTTCTGACTATCCAAAGAAGATGGGTTGAGAAGGTCTGCTCATTTATGACATGTATCATCTGTGTCTGTCTTAAACCAGTTAGTGTTCATCACCCCTTCCATGCCCCCTCAGCTCACCTGGGAAAGAGATTCATTCTGGCTGGTTTATCATCCGTAAATCTCCTTGGTTGACTCCATTTTGCATTTTAACAAGAAACAACCACTTTATAATAACTGCAGAGATTAAACTGACAGACTCTCAAACCATTAACCTGAAAGAAATATAACAATAAATTAAGCATATTAATGAAGCTGTACTACAAGCTCTGAATTTGTGAGGTAAATTGTGCAGTTATTAACAATGAACCCAATTCAATGTAATCCATCACCAGGGAGGTGCAGGGTGGGGACGGACACCTGCAGTCCTTCTCCATCCTTGTGTCAGGATGAAGGTATGTTGAGGTTCTTGTATGGCTCACCAGGGTAGTCACCCTTAGGTCAAACATCTGAAGTGAAATTTCACCCAGCTAGATTCACCCTGTCTTCAGCCTGACCCAGGAGGACTTTTGTGTGGCTGCCATGGGGAGCTCCAGTTTGGGGAGCAGCAGATAGTGAACCATTTGCAGTGTGTTGTTGGAGAGTCCCTGTAAAAGATGCATGTGGTGGCAGGACAGATATCTCAAAAAGGCTGGTTTTGCAGGTGGTATTACCTTTTTATGGATTATGCTGTCCTGGTCCTTGTTGGGAAAAGGGCCTGGTGGTGGTAGAAAAGAAGAAGTCAGAGCGTACTTCATTTTGCTGCAGCACTGAGAACTGGGTGCATGCCTGGAGCAGTGGGATGGAGCACCGCGTACCAGGGCGTGCAGCGCGTGGGCAAACGCACTCGTGAGAGCTGTGTCTCCCCGGCAGTGCAGGTGGCTGCTAATTTGAACAGCATCCACCATTTGAATGAAGCCAGCAGGGGTGAGGAACAGGGATTTGTCATTTCTAGGAGGTGGCTTTGGGTCCCTGCCAGCTCGGGGGGGTTGGGAGCAGCCCCTCTCGTCCAAAGCAGCAACTGCAGAGCCAGTCCCAGCCAGAACCTTCCCTGTGCATGGGGGTGCTCACAATAAACAGTAGAATATGGGGTTGGGAGAAACCTGAGAGCTTGTCTAGCCCATCCCCCTGAAGGCAGGATCATCTCTACCTGTATCTCCCCTGACAGAAGCTCTTCATCCTCTTCATCAAACTGCCAGGCTCCCCAAGCAAGCTGCCCCATGGCTCCTTTACCCTTGTGGCTAGAAAGTTCCTTCAACACCTGGAGCCTACTGTTACCCACAGACTACCCACACCAGACATGGGGAAAGGTTTATTCTCTTCCTTTTTTCTCCTGCACATTTGAAGATGATTATCCTGCTTCCCTTCCACCTTCTCTAAACAACCCCAGTTCCTCCTGCCTTGCCCTATAAATTCAGGCTCCCCAGGTCCCCCATGAGTCTTGTCCTCTTCAGCTGGCCTCCTGAAGAGCCCCACCCATGACCTCAGCGGTACCATCAGGGCAGCTGGACCGTGACATGTGCTGTCAAGCACACGTGTCTGTTGTCCCTCGCAACAGGGGTCTGTATCTCCTGCAGAAGCCCAGAACTGTTGACTTAAGCAGATGGTGTAAGCTAACCTCCTCGCCTCCGTCCTGCCACGCTGCTGAGTCCGTGCTCCCCTTGTCTGCCTCTGTGCCCTCAGTTATTGTCACCTGAGAGTACTTGCCCTCCCTGAGTCCAAGGACTGCTGTGGGTTAGCCCCAGATGGCAACTCAGCCCCACGCAGCCACTCGCTCACTCCCCCACAGTGGGATGGGGGAGAGAATCAGAAGAGTAAAAGTGAGAAAACTCGTGGGTTGAGATAAAGACGGTTTAATAGGTAAAGCAAAAGCTGCACACACAAGCAAAGCAGAACACGGAATCTCTTCACCACTCCCCATGGGCAGGCAGGTGTCCAGCCATCTCCAGGAGAGCAGGGCTCCATCATGCGTAATGGTTTCCTGGGAAGACAGACACCATAACTCCAAACGTCCCTCCACCCCTTCCTTCTTTGTCCCAACTTTATGTACCGAGCATGACGTCATAGAGGAAAACACAGCCTCACACCAGCCTCACACCAGATTCTATGAAGAAAATTAACTCTATCCTGGCAGAAACCAGGACAAGCCCATTTCTTTTCCTGAACCACATCTTCAATTCATCCAGATAACTTTGTGTTCCAAGCCCTGCTCTCCAGCATGCTCACAGTGTTTCCTGATTTAACGAGCTCCTTCCTTTATCCTGGTCATTCAAGGAAATATCAACTAATGCTAGCCAAAGGGCTTGCACGTGTCTTCCCCCAGCTCCCAGTAGCTTCATGTGCCCTGCAACAGCTCAAGCTGCCTTAGATTGCTCTGGAGTAACTCTGGACCCAGTGGTCTGAAAATTAAGCATTGAAGTCCTATAGGTAGCAGATGGGTGATATCTCCTGGAGTTTGCTCACCTACATATGCTTTCCCCTGAATCTCTTTATGGGAAGGACTCCTTCTCTCACCACCAGCATCCTATGGCATCCCATGGCAACCAGGATTCTATCCTGAGCAGAGTGAATCCCCCATGACCAGGGTCTGCCAGGCAGTGGACGAATGTGGCAGGATGGTTTTGAGGCAGGCGAGTGGATCTGGGTCAAGGAATTATCCTATACACTTGGTCCTGCAAAGTAATGGAGGGTTTTCCTCAGAAAGATGCCAAACACCCTTTGAAGTGTCAATCACATCATTTGGCATTGATTTTTCTTTTAAGGTCTCCCCGCTGCTCCCCTCCCAAGAGCCAGGCTTTCTGCTGACAGGCAGTCTTGCGTGGGAATTTTGAGGCTGTGCAATGCAAAGTGCTGCAGAGACCCGCGTTGGACTCGGGTTCCTGCTAACGGGGAGATCGCTGCTCCCCATATAAGCATGTTGCCGTGGTTATTGACTGTGCATCGTACCAGCACAGGCTTGGGTGCACGGTCTTGGGGGTTTTTCTTGGTAGGGGATCGAGTTTAGCAGGTGATTTTGCCACCAATGTTGTGGGATGGGCCGAACGAAGCTTTCACATGGCCACAACAGAGAGATCTTCCCCACATCCTTGGATGATTTTGGTTTCAATGTTTTTTCTTTTTGTGTCTAAGGTTTTGCTGGACGTATCAGCAAGCATTTATACCACTGTCCTCTCTGAAATATATTTAAACTGCTCTCTTTACATCTTGTAGCAGGGATTCTACTTTTACTTAAGTGGTAAATGTCTCTGCATTTAAATCATGATTTTTTTGCTGGGACTGACAGCTGGGAAGTGCTAGGTGGCTTCAGCTTTATAATTACCTCTGTCTTGCCTGTGCGTTCATGCACACACACACGTGCAGTTGTGTGCCAAGCTGAAGAGGAAGCGGTGAATGCAAGCAACAGCTGGATCCAGTATGTGACAAGTC
>NW_010563928.1:14895-32996 GCF_000687285.1 Phaethon lepturus | reverse complement strand
AACATCTTTTCACGTCCATTGTCCGGAGAGGTGGTCGATGCCCCATCCCTGGAAGCATTCCGCGTCAGGTTGGACGGGGCTCTGAACAACCTGCTTTAGTTTAAGATGTCCTTGCTCACTGCAGGGGCGTTGGACTAGATGGCCTTGAAAGGTCCCTTCCAACCCAAACCATTCTATGATTCTGTGATTCTATGATCTCAGTGCTGCTTTTCCTGGCTGCAGCATCACAAGACTGAATAACCCCAGAAATCTTTGGCATATTTGGGAAAAATGGAGGTTTGCTAAATATTGGTTCTGCCTGTGCGAACTTGCCTTCTGCCTGGGGATCATGTATCATGGCAGAGTTCCAAGGGGTTGGGCTGATGGGTCGCTTATGAGGACGATGCCTTCAAGTTAAACTCTACGGCAGGCAAGGCAGAGCAGCACTGGAGATGGCTGGGACTAAGGGTTGAACCAGAAATGCGTTTGTTGCAGCAATCCTCTGCTTGCCACTGTCCTTGCACTGCTGTATCCCTTGTGCTCCGTGCTCCAGCCTAGCCGTATTTCCTGATTTTGAACAAAAAATGTCCAAGGAACTTTTTATCATGAAGACACTTCAATTTTCCATCTTCAGGCACATGTCCAGCACAGAGATGTCTTCTGGCCAGAGAGACTTGATCTCTATGGCTGTCTGGGCAGGCACGAGCTGGGGAGAGGAGGGGTGAGATTTTGTGAATGAGGGCTTTTGCCGTCAACCTGTGATCCCAGGGAAGAGCTGCAATGGGGTGAGGTTTGGAGAGGCCTCAGCTCGTAGTCTGTTTCCTTTTCCTTTTAATGTGTTTGCTCTCTAATGTGTGTTGACACAGTAAATACACATGTTTGTACAAACATCCCAGCAGAGGGTTGCTTTGAAAGCCCCTTGCAGGGGATGGGAAATGTGTGCGGCAGATGTTGGGAGGCGACCCTCTGCCTGGTACATGCCGCTTCTGCCAGTGACGTTGGAAATGGTCCCCAACAGGAGGATGGGACAGCACGAGGCAGAGGATGCTTTGCTTGAAGATTTTGGACTGCTGCAGACAGAGAGGGGAGCTCGGTCCTGGTCAGGTGCAGAAAGGTGTCCCTTACCCCTTGCTGAGTGTTGCATTGGGGATCCAAACTGTTACCGAGTACATGCTGACGGTGAGAAAAGCACTGACAAGGGAGAAATGGCGTGGGGAGAGAGATCCCCGAGGGGAACTGGACAGAGCTCCCCTGAGTGAGGCGCTTGCATGTAGATGAAGCAGAGGCTCGTGGGAAATGATGGACAGACGCAATGCTTTTTAAAACACGCTGCCAAAGCTCCCTTCTAGCCGAGCGCAGTACAGCACTTGGTGTTGAACAGGGCAGGAAGGAGCTTGGCCATAACCAGCTTCTTCCAGGTTCCTTCATAGATGATTAATATGCTTTTGCACCTGCAATTATGCTTACAGTTACCTGTGGCATTTTATTTCCAGCCATAAAGTGCAGGAACTAGGGTCATGGAGGCCTGCAAATGGGTTTAAGTGTCTTAAAACTGACCCCATTGGGGTTCAAAGACTCATGAGCCCTATGGTTTCACAGACCAAATTCCAACACTGTGGAGCTGGCTGCATCCTTCATCATATCTGAATAAGATGCCTCAGTGCTGGCCATGAGCTGCTCATGATGGAAGCTTAACACAAACAAAGTGGAGGTGATTTTAGAGAGTACGGATTATACGACACAACGCCCCTGGTTAGAGGCATACGCTCAGCATAGGTTTGTCTGAGCAGTTTATGGGCACTCTTACCACTCCCCATTGATTAACAGACTCTTTTTACTCTTGATATATTGCGAATTGGCCACCTTGTTATGCTGCAGCAGTGTGATATGACTGGGAAACCATGAATTCATGGGAAGCTCCAGCTCGGACAAGGCATGTGCGCATGTAACAGGGATGGTGGTTGCAAATCCTTTGTTTCCTGTTGTCAGCTCTGCACTAATGGCAAGCTCTGCTAGCTGTTACCTGCAGGCTGCCCAGTGGCCCCTTCTCTGCTCATCTAAAAGAAGAGAAAGCTCTATGTCTGCAGCTCTTCTAGCTCTGCAGGAGCTGGTTCATAACTGTGTAATAGCATAGCACCCCAAGACAGACAGAGATCAAGGTACAGTTCTCCAGCCCTCTTCTTGTAATATGACATGTTGAGCAAATAAACTGCCCTCCAAATTAAGCATTTCTGTAATAAATCTTCCACACACCTTTTCCCACATGGACAGCAAGGAAAGGGTGGATGGCCCATCTGCGAGAGATGCCAGACAGTCACTCAGGCTGAAATTTGTCTCACCTAATGCCGGTCATCAGCATTGAGTTGAAATGAGTTGCCATTTATAGATAATGGAGAGAGACTGGCATCTCCAGAAAGCAATTCACTCCATCTGCCTGAGACATCTATTTAGGATGGCACCAATCGCCCTGTGGTGAAACCTGTCTCTTTCCATTGACTGGAGGGGAAGCCTGCCTCACTCATTAGGCGAGATGTCTAATTTTCGGGAAGACCATGTTAAACAAGATGAATCCCACATTTAGTGCATGCCTGGAAGGCACGCAGGTAACTGGTGACAGCAAGACATCTCTGGAGCCAGACAGAGCGTGGCTGCTCAGTCCTTCTCCATTTATTTTCAGGTTGGTTTAGTTTGCGCCTCCCCAGTCTTTGCATCCAAAATATCCTTCTTTGAGCTGGTTTACTAGAAGTGGCACCTCATTTTGTCATGGTCTGGGGAGTAGATGGGAACACTATTGTGAGAAACATGGAATCTGAAGGTGTTCTGCCATGTTGCTCCACCCTCAACGCAACTCCTTCTCTCTGCTGCTCAGATTTTGCAAGGGAGGGAGATTTCATTGTTCCCATTTTACAGATGAGACACTTGAGGCACAAAATAGGATGAACAATAGCAAAGGGCACTCATGGGATTGGCACAGGACTTGACCTCCTGTGCCTCCTGATGCTCAGGAGCAGGGATTATGTCTTGCTGTGGCCATGGACATGGGGATTTTCACTGCTGCTTCCCTCGCCAGGTGAAGCTGGAAAGGCAAAGGGCACTTTTTAACTCACGGGTGGGACATGAAAAACCTCTTTGTTGCTGGTTAAGAACACCCAGCTAACGCACTAATGACACCATAAAGGTGATGTTTGGGGTCTGAACTGGCTGTCTCCAATCCCACTGAAGTGCCCTGGCTGATATTTCCTAGGAGTTGACTTCAGACCTTCAGAAACACAGAAATTTGGAAATTTAGCCCATCGCATTGTCACCCCTGTCACTCCTGGGTTTTTTTCCTCTCCCAGACCCCCAGCTGCCCCTCAAAGCCCTCCTGTGCCAGGACATGCCACCAGCTCATGGATCATTTTGGATCATATCTCCACCGGGGAAGAACTGACATCACCTGCCCTAAAATCCCCAAAGTCCCGTGCCGGTGTGCAGGGAGCTTGGAGCAAATCCTGGGCAGCGGCCTGTGGGACAAGGCTCTCCTTCTCTCCTTTGCTCATTCGAAACTCTGATGAGGGTACAGGGCAGTACGAGACCTACCCCAAAGCATCGCTCCAGTGCTGGGACGTGTCAGGGAGTTGGGATTCCTATAGGGGACCCACTCCATATAGCTGCTGACACCCTGTGGCTATCGGGAAGAAATGCAGTGACTTTGGCAGAAGGGCTGGGCAAATTTGGGTTTCAAAAATGTGCTTCCAGGAAAAAGAAAAAAAGCCACTGTTCTCGGAAGAGGAAAAAAAAAAAAAAGGAAACAAATCCCCCAGACGTTTCCCAGCTGTGCTTTTTAGTGTTACCGCAGGGACAATGGTGGCAGCTGGCTGGCTGGCAGCCTGCTTGTGGCTGTCTCTGCTCTGCTCCCAAGGCCATGGGCCGAGGGCAAGAAGCTTTGAAGGGCTCTCAGTTTGGGGGATTGGTAGGGGAAGGCAACTGCAAAGAAAGACATAGGGCTCCTCACTAAAAAAACCTTCTTTAACTCTTTCCACTTCCCACTCCGTGTCCCTCCTCTTGTAGTTTGTTTGCCACCAACTGCCAGGATGCTTCCACACAGGATAATATTTTCCCCTCTGTATTTTCTTTCCCAGCTGCCAAGAGATCTGTGTATAAACATAAGTTTCTCCCTTTTATAAGCAACCGTCTAGTCCTCCTCCAAGAGAGCGTAACAAATGCAGGGAAAGAAAAAAAATAAGGAGAGTCATGATCATCTCTGCTCTGCTCCTCAACACAAAAGGGCGGGGGCGAGCTGTTGGCCCAGGACAAATTTGGCAGTGTAATAAGTTGTAGCTTCAGCCTTTGAAGATGAGAGAAGAAGCAATCGATTGTCATAAAGGGAGTGGGCATATCCCTTTAAACCACAAAGCCTGCAAAGATAGTCTGGAGTCCCAGAAATAAAGGCTTCACACTGCCTTCTTCTGTCACTCCCGGACAGAAATAGTAGTCCAGTGGGAACCGTTACAGCCATGATGAGAAGCACCAGTCTTCTCCGATGAATGCAGCCGGGCCCAGAAGGGTGCAGGCAGTGGGAGGAGGTTGGCTCCTGGCTCCTGGGGCAGCTGGTCACGCTCCGGTCTCCATCCCCCGGACTGGCATCGCCTGCGGAGGCAAGCCCTGCACCAGGGACACGGATCTTCCTTCCCTCCTGGTATGGAGATGATGCACCTGAGCCAACGCAGGATTGCTCCCCGTGGCCCATTTTGTATCCTCTCCTTTGTCTCACCCTGTTTTAAATGTCCCGAGGAGGGCTGGAGGGCTCAGGTTGAGTTCAGGGCTGTGAATGATGCCAGTGTCCCAGGAGGCACCGATGTGGGGTTTTATGGCACATTCATCTCTGCATGATGGACCTGTGCCTCCCGCATTCCTTGCAGGCATGTGCCCCCTCCTTGGGACAGCTGGTGGCCCGTTTCATCAGTGTAAACTGCTCTGAGTGTGCTCAGATCCAATGCTGGGGGCTGCACCATGCAGGACCCAGCCAATAAAGGGCAGGATGAGGCCACCAGCTAGTGAGGGATGCCCTTTCAGATGGCCCTGGGGCTGGTGTGGGGACAGTGGGTGGCAGTGGGGACAGTGGGTGGCAGTGGGAGAGCTACTGCAGCTGCGCCATCTGCTGCACACGCAGAGAAGTTTCGGCCAAAAAGGAGCGTTTTGGACTAGAAGTTACCAAAAATAATTGACAGCCCATCCCCAACCCCTTCTCCTTCCCCCTCCTTTTGTACTGGGTGTGCAAGCGTAGCCGCTCACCTCCTCCGTTTCTTTTGCCATCTCCCATGGACCAAAAGAATTTTAGATGCAACTGGATAAGGGTTGGTTAAGTAGCTATTAAAAAGCCTTTTTTTCTCCCCTTCTGGCTTATGACGGAGATCTGTAGAGAGAGAAGAAAACAAGTGAATTCCAGGCACTTGTAAATCTGTTTTCCCGAGGGCTCTGTGAAGTGTCCGCAAGGGAGTGTGAAGATCTCCAAACCTGAGGTTACTGTGTTTTCTTTCGGTTTCATGAAACTGATCTAATTTCACCACAACAAAACCTCAGAACCATGGAAAGCTTTCCCTCAAAAGGAGACCAGGCTTTGGGAACGAGGGTGCAAATGGTAATCCCAGTAAGGGGTCTGTATTCAAGAAAATCCTCAGTGTTGCAGATGTTTCAAGCTGCTGTGTGGATGAAGATCAGCGTGTACCTCGAAATGCATGGCATTTTGCATATTATATCTGCCTGACTTGGAATTTCACTAAATAACACCCCAAACTTTGGAAATATGAAACACCAGCACTAACCTACTCTGGCAGGACTTCAAGGAAAAGGAGTTGCTCCTACTTAGGAGGTTTGAGGTTCTGTTTCTTTTCTTGCAGTCACCAGCCCACATTAGTTCCTCTGGAGTCCTTGCTGCTACTGATGTGTAAATCTGTGGTAACCTTGTTGATTTACCCCAGCACAAAGCTGGAGGTGATCACAGAAATGACTGGTTGCTCTTAGGAGCGATTCTGCTGAAGCCTGAGCCATTGCTCCAGATAAAGGTGGGTTAAGCTCTTACATCCCTCATCATTCTATTACTGTGCCACCACCGGTGGTGCGTGGCTATGGAGGGGTGCCTTGGCTAGGACCCCTGCTCAAAGGCAACCTGTGCAAGGACAAAGCCAGGAGAGCCGTGTGAACCGAGGGGAAGAGCAGCACAGATGAAAGGAGGAGTAATTATGCATCTCAATACCCTTCCTCCCAAACAGCGCTTGGCAGGTATATCTGATCCCCGCGTCTATTGTGTCATGACTGGCACTTGCTGTATTGACGCTGAACTCCTGACCTCGCTTTGTCTCGCGCCATGACCTTATGTCAAAATGGCTTTGGGTAGAGTTTCATTGCCCGGGTTACCTCGAGGTCCCAGAGGAAAGTGATCCCTCGTCTCCCGTGAGTGACACGCTCTTGCTGTCTCTCCCCGGCCCGTGGAAGACAGGCGATGGCTATGGAGACACGAGATCATGCCCAGGCTATTCTTCTATCACCTTTCTGGCACCCAGGGTGCAGCTGAGCTTGCTGCATGCTCTCTGCCTTGCTTAACATGTTCAAGATAGCTGGGAAAGATCCTGTTTGGCCACCCCAGGGACCTGAAACACAGGTGCCATAAGCATCTCTGGGAAGCAGACCTGGGCTTTTTCCCAAATTCTGCTATTCAAACACACAACTGCAACAGTAGTGTCGGGGGTATGGTTTCTACTCTGTTAGCAACCACCCCAGGAATGTTTGCACTTTGTCCCCAGACGTTTTCAGGCAGGACCTGTTTATTGGTCTCCACTGATACATGGCCAGGTATAAGCCACTTGTACAGCGGTAACGAGCTGTGCAGGTAATTGGCAAGCCACAGACCTTTAGACAATGGAGGACTCCTGCTACTCCTTATGGGATGCTACTTTTAGAGCTCAGACATCTCAATCTCTTACATCAGAAGAAAAGTAACTAGTTGTCTTGCCTCAGACAGGACGTTGTTCTGGTACTTACAAAAGTAAATAAAGGGTCTGGGGGAAGATATGGGGCACCAAGTGAGTTGCAGACCTGCAAGTTGGACCTGATGGAAGGACGGTGCCTCTTCTTAGTTCTGCTCTGACTACCATGCTAGTCTGTGGTCCTTGTGTCTCACTTGGCTCAGACAAAGCATCCCTAGAGGTGGTCCATCAGGGCCTCCTTTGTGCCAAGCTTTTGCAGGCTTTCTGAATGTCCCTATATTTCATATCTCACCTGCACTTCCATCGGGTGAGAGTTTTTTTGAGCTGGTTCAATGCTACAGGATCGTGTTAGACTCATGAAAGCTGTTCTAACACCTTTGATGGGGCAACTTAAACTTCCCAACAGCTTGATCTAGGATCTGATTCCCAGCTCAGCAGCCAGGCCCCAACCTGAATGGCTCAGGCAGCCTTTCACCTCTCCCAGGAGTCTCCTGCCTCTGTCTAAGTGGAATAATATGTCAGCACTCTCCCGCTAAATCCCTCTGGCTCTCTTAATTCTCTCTTGATCGTGCCTTGTGCCTTGCCCTCTGTGCCATACAGCTCCTTTAGGACAGTTCCCAGTAGACATCCTAATCCTTTTAAGTGCACACGGAGGGCTCTGTTTCCTCTGTGGGGTGGTCAGCTTCGCTCTCATAGACCTGGGCTAATGTTCTGCAGACACTGGGGTGTGCTTGGCTGGGAGGAAATCACTCCCTGCTACCCTTGACTGCTGCTTTTCCACCTTGTGTCTCTTTGTACACAGGGATTTTATGCTGATGGTCCGGGCTGGTGATTTACCGGCATTAAAAATGTGCCTACTATGCCGTTATTTTTAAATTCATTTGAATTACTTTTAGATAACTCAATCAAGGGCTTTGAATACACGTTTGGCTAATTCTGATTGATGTACAAGGAACCCCTGTGATTAAGGGTCTGGAGACACGTGCTATTCTTACGCTATTGGAGGTAATAATTCCTTCACTTCCACAGTACTTTTCATTTGAAGATTTCCAATATCAATCAATTTTTACTCTCCCCAGCCCTCTCTGGAGGTGCCCCTAGTAATGATCTGAGCGCCATGGGCGTGTGATCATACAATATGCTGTTTTCCCCTGTGTCACTGTGAGCTGAGGGATGCACAGTGATGCATGTTATTTTGGTAGTATTTTTTGAGTTTATACTTCATATCTCAAGAACCTCCATTTAACCTTTCCTGCAGCCACAGAAACTCTCCCTGAAAATCATCCAATCCACAAGTGTTTCAATGAAAAATGTGAAAACTGAAGCACTGACAGAGTAGGTGACATCTCTAAAGTCATATGGCCAGTTCATATCTCAGCTAAAGTTTAAGATTCTGTTTTTTCTACGTCCCTTGTGCTAACCCTGGAGCCAAATAAGAGGATGAAGGAGAAGAGAGAGCATTCATTGTTACCGGCACAGGCTGGAGTAAGAGGCTGTGCAAAGGAGGTGCTGGGAAGGAGGACTGTTGGTATTCACTGCTCTGTATCTCTGATGTAATTCATTATGCTGGACTTGGGCCCATGTTTTCACCATGTTTTCACCATGGGGGAGCAGGGTTTTGCTCTCTGGGCTTGGGACTATTTTTCTTCTCTCTCATTGCATGTCCCCTCTACATAGTAATGCCCTTCATCCTCCTTCCCAGAGCTGAGAGCCCCTTTGCGCCCCTTTCTTTACCCTCTCAGCTGAGGTAGAGAGAGGACCATGGCTGCTAATGCTTTCCTCCCACCATTCACGACTGTTCATGTGGCATCCTTAGAAGTGGTTGCATTCCTGTGAGGGCACAGCAGTAGCTCTCAGCACGGGTGGCTGGATATTTTGGGGATCCTAGGGGGACAGCGGGTGAAGCCAAGTGGCTGCATAGAGTGCACAGGGCCATTTCAAAGCTGCCTGTAAGCTGAGGTTGTTGTTGGTCCTTTCAGGAAGGACTGAGGAGGTGGAGAGGGAGGAACTGACCAGGGATAAGTTTGGTGTGGTCTCTTCTGCAGAAGTTTGGAGGGGCAGCTGTGTCTCCATCTGATGATGATTAGGAACATCTTGTAGCTCAGGGATAGAGACTGTAGGTGAATCCAGCCAAGTGATGTTGGAAAGGACCAACAAATTGTCTGGTGGCCTTGGAAGAAAAAAGCATGAGAGTGAGCTTTGGGTCACTAATGAGGGACCAGCTGATGGGAGATGAGAGGAAGCCTTGGGAAGGCAAAGGCCTCAGTGAGACACAGCTGAGCAGAGATGACTGCTGAGGGATTTGGTCTTGATGAAGGTTGGCTGATGGAAGAGGTGGCACTTGTTGGGACCACTGCTACTCATTTGGGACTGGCTGGTGAGCAAGGTGGTCTGTGCTGAGTCTGGCCTGCAGAGGGACATGTCCCTTGGTCAGACATCAGAGACAAAAGCAGAGGAACTGTCGGTGGGTTGGTGGATGGACTTCAGTGGAGGACCGGTCTATGGGAGGTGAATGGTAGAAGCTTTGTCCACTGTTTCAGTGATGGATCAGTTTTCTGGCTGCTTGCATGAAAGGGGAGAAAGGGCAAATGTGGAGCTTTGTCTGCAGATGGTTCTTCCCTTTTATCTGAGGCAATATTCGAAGATAAGCATTCACTTTTTCTCTTTTTTCCCCCCTTTTTTTTTGCCTGTGGATAAACATAGATTATGAAGGTTAGAAAGGCTTCAAGGGATGTCTTTTATCTGATATTAAGTTCTTAACAGGTCACCTTGGCATTGAGAAGCCCAAGAGCTGAAAGAGTCAGCAATCGAATTACAATAACCTTTGCAGAGCACAACGCTGTCAGTGGGGCTGGGGCCCAGAGATACGTGGGACCTCATTATCTCAACCTTAGCCCCAGGGGTGTCAACTGACAAAAAGGACTGGACGGAGAGTCTGGGCTGGCTGATTTCCTTGGAGAGCTTCTCTTTCAGGTTCACCTTTCCCCTCGCCTTGGAGATAACATGTCCCCACATTGCTGACAGGAGCCGTTCCCAAGCCACCACTCCATCTACACACCCAAGCCCATAGTTCTTAGCAAAGGAGTGAGGAAAGAGCTCTGGCCCCCAGATTTCTCTGTCTTCAGTTATGCACTCAGAGCCCATTACTTTCTGCATCTCTTTGTAGTCATTTAGCACCAGCACTTGACACAAATATCGGTGCAAGAACAGAGAATCTTACTCGATCAGCAATATAATCTCTGGGAGACGAAATTTGATTTATTTTTTTTTTAGAGAAAGTGATGGAAGTACTCAAATCCTCAGCAAAGCAGGAGCCCATCTCTGATATGCTGTAAAGGGAAATTGCAAATGCATCTGTGTATCTCCCAGATTGAATGTGACAGGCTATGACTGAGCTTGTTGCCCTCGCTGGTGCCTGGAGCAGCACAGGGCACTGTGCCACCCGAGGTGTGTGTAAACGCCCGTATTCAGAGCAGATTCCCTGTGTTGTCTGCTACAGGGAGCAGATCCTTTTGCAGGGATGGCTGTGCTATCCATGTGTGTTCCCACCCCAGACCCTTCTCAGTGTGAAAATACACTCAGTGCATGCGTGTGCTTATCTTTACATCACCCCACGGCTCGTGACCGATATCCCGTGGCGCGTTGGTGAGCGCATCCTCAGTCCAGGCAGATGAGCCTTGCTGGGAAGGGTGCATGCGTGTGCTGCTGGGTGCCTCCACGCCCC
Source organism: Phaethon lepturus (assembly GCF_000687285.1). Taxonomy (NCBI): domain Eukaryota; kingdom Metazoa; phylum Chordata; class Aves; order Phaethontiformes; family Phaethontidae; genus Phaethon; species Phaethon lepturus. The sequence continues at coordinate 22,328 of NW_010563928.1, read as the reverse complement.
TGCCTGTTTTGCCTGCTTGAATATTCGCACGCCCTTGCATGCTGCTGTGTTGACTTGTGCTCTGCTGCTCGTGCTCATCTGTGTTCTGCTGTGTGCTCTCCGGCCCGTGTGTCCGTGGGGGTGCCGGGGTCTCCCCACGCGTGCACGCCTCCCGTTGCCAAAGGGCAGCTGGCTTCCTCTCAAGTGACATGGTATCATGAGGATCCGTGGGTGTCTCAAAGCTCACCCCGTCTGGCCGCAGTCAAAGGGCCCTTTGTGGTGCTGCTCTGCACCCTCCGCCGCAGGGCTCCCAGCCCTCCGGGTCACCGCGTTCCCGGCACGGCGGGATGAGCTCATCTCTGCGAGGAATCTGGTCCCTCAGGCCCATGAACAGACACTTATAAAGGACTCGTATTGACAATCCAGCCCATGTTGCGATCCCTCTGTCCTCATACCATCCTATACTACTACCCATCTGCCTTAATTTCTGAGCAATCCCATGTAAGGATTTGCACTCCAGGGCAACTATGTTGAGATCTTTGCCTCTGGTCAGTCCCATTCACACACATGCTGTGCTTCTGGGTATTTCTGTACCAAAAGCATGCAGGATTTTGAGTTCTTCTGGTAGTGCTATTTGTCTGAATCGTTTTTATCTACAGTTTGACCCTTGCTTAAGAGTTGACCAGAATTAGGCAAGCATTTTCGTTGTGCACCTCATGAGCTGCCACCCATGCTCTTGTATGTAAAAGTGAATGTAAATGTAAATGTTTAATGTAAGTGTAATGTAAAAGTTTAATCTTCATTCTTTTTGTTTTGCATTGTTGTTCTCTTTACCTCAATCAGAACCCACTTTGACTGAATGAATCTATTTACATTCTCTTTGTGAACAGCCAGGCCTGGTGACAGTAACAGGGTAAACATTTAAAAGCTATCTGTTCCCTCCCCAAAACGCTGGTCATGTAAATGAAATTCCACTGGTTTGGGACAAACAAAAATGTCTGGAGATCTGTACCCTTCCTGCCATGGCGAGTGGCTTTACGTACATCCGCTCCTGCACCCTGGAAAATTGGGACAACTCCATGATGTATCAGAAGACTTACAGAGCTAATAGATCCAGTAGATTCCCTTTCAGCTCATGCAATAGGGAGCTGTGAGGAGCAGGAGATGAGTTTGTTGCTGTAGAGTAACCATCAGTGTGCTGCAGGGAGACAGCTGCAGCATCCAAAAGCCCCGTCGTAGTAAAGATGAACGGAGTGGCATTAGGACAACCTTTGAGATTATCCACTGGGATCATAAATATGAGCATCCAGCAACAGGACCTTCTCTCTGAGCACTGAACTTTACCTCTGGGAATGTCAAATAGAGAACCTTTATTCTCCATGGAGGACCTGGAAGTGCTCTATGGAGGACCTGTGGTAGCATATGTGCCTGATAAGGGAACCCGTAGTGAAGAGACTGCTCTGTTGTCAGCGGGATCAAAATCCTCCAGAGCTTGGGAAGCAGACCCAGAGGCTCTACAGGCTTCTTTGGGGAAGGAGCAGAGTCATCCCATACTTCTGCCCTTCTTTTGCTCTGGCAGAAAGGTCAATGGTGGCAGATCTTTCCCTGATGTAGTTTCATTCTCCCAAAGTACTCGCTCAACTGGGCAGCACCTCAAGCCAAAAGTTTGGGTGTAAAATCTGGTGGTGGTTAGAATGTTCAAATGGTCTCTTCAATTGGCCAAACACCTGCCTGGTGCTACATCTTCTTAGAGATGCCACTGCTATCAGCATGAAGTTTCCTAGGACGTACCTGCAGGTCAATGCTTTGAGTGCCCTGCTTAGTTTTCCACTGATAGAGGGCAAAGCACAATTTTTCAGTCTCAAATGACTTTTATTTTAGGTTGCAGGGTTGGGGTAAGTGGAGAACAAGTGTTCATGGGCAGCGAGAGCACGTACACTCCAGATGTCTGGGACCGAGGCGGCCACTGTCAGCAGAGCCCAGGCAAGAGCCAGGAGCTATAATGCCTCATGGAGAGGAAGGAGGAGGAATGGCAGGTTCAGAGCTCTGGCTCTTGCACCGAGCAGCACAGCCCAGTCCTTGGAGGGGACTGGACAGCAAAGGCCTCAGCCCCGTGCCATAGGTGAGTGCCAGCAGCCTGTTCATAGATCGCCTGGCAGGGCTTGTTGCTGAACACTGATCACTTGGCAGGCCATTACCTTGAAAAATGAGCTCTGCCAAGCTTGCCTTGTGTTGTTACAAACTAATGATTTGCATTGATTAGCACGTGGCTCATGAGTGTCTAATTTATCAATCAGGGAGCACCAGGGGAGCATGTGTAAACCACGCTTTCAAAAATGATGTCATCTGTCAATGGGCTCATGAATGTGAAAGCTGCATACACCTGACATGCTGTCCATGGTGAGGGAGAAAAAGGACCCGGTCATCTCCTTCCCTTCCCCCTGTGCCCAGCTCTGTAGGCGTTTCAATTTGGGGTGAGCCCTGCAGTCCAGGTACAGCCCAGCTGGCCACACTTCAAGCTGTAATTATTGTTTTCATGGTGCTGGGAGCAGCAGTCATAAACCCACTGTGTTAGGTGCTGTCCAAGCCCAGAATGAAAGGCTGGTCTTTTATTTCTATCTAACTGAGACTGTAAATCCATTGCAGCCAGGAGTACCTCTTGCTATAAACGTTGGTGCAGAACCACGGGGGAATGGCACAGAGGTCATGTGCTGTGGACTACGAAAGAAAGGGGACCTCTGTCAGCTAGGAGTTCATCTCCTGGCTTGCAGGACCCTCTGGCCCAAAGCAGAAGGTTCATTGCAGCATATCGCAGATTACCGCATGCTTGATCCGTGGTGAGACAATGACCCGCCATGAAATTGAAGCATCTATGCCCTGAACCAAAAACAGATGGTTGTCAACAACTTGGCTCGTCTTTCTCCTGGCCCTGCTGAAGTAAGAGGAATCCTTCTCTGCCCCGGTGTGCTGTGCTTGCCCTGCAAGGGAGATCTCCTATACGGCAGTCAGACACGTCTCTATTTGACCTAATTTTGCAGTCTGGCTGGGTTACATGAGAGGTCAGTGGGTGACTTCTCTGCAGGAATTAGACCCCGTGTCCCTGCCCAGTGTGTCCACCCGTGCTCCCTGCCAGAGCCTGGCCAAGGGCGAGTGGAGGGAGGATTACAGTGCAATGCCTGCAGACGATACGGATTAGCCAGCGGTATTCTAGGGAAACTGTTTTCTTGAAAACCCTGTTTGCTGCTTGGAAAAAAGGCCCTGGGAACTGTGTGGATGGAGAAAGGGAGAAGAACTGTTCTCCTTGGTTGTTGCAATGCTGTAGCAAATAAATCTTGCTTGCTTGCTAACCGCAAGTTTTAAATCTCATGGACAAAAGAAACGTAAACCAGGAACCTGAAGGGACTGCAAGACCAACCCGTTTTGCCATCCCTCCTGTTGTGTGGAGCAGATGTGTGCACTCTGTGTACGTTTGCATTCTATGGAGCGAGCATGCTGTTCCTGTAGGTACCTTCTGCAGCAGCATTTTTGTGTGTACAACTTTGGGTCTGTGGATATAATTGCACAAGTGATCACATAGACACTGATGAGCTTGGAAGCAAAAGGCTGGGGTTGACTCTCAAGATCAGCTAGCATCACCTCTGGTGACAGCGGCTGCAGTCATGACACGTTGGGGTCTGGATAGCATTGAAAACTTGAGTGTTGGGAAGACTAAACAGCTAGTTTGCCAGGATCCATCTCTCCATATGGCTGAAGGTGCTGGGAGATCTGCATTTGGATGGGCTGGCATTGCCCATGCAAGCAGCACCTTAAAACTTCTGTACAAGGGAAGAGAAAGGGCTGCTGGCTGCTGACTATTAGGCATGAGAAAGAGATACCTCACCCCTTGCTTTTTCAATTAGTGTTTCTAAAGGTCTTTTGGATCAGTAGGTAGATGAGGCTATTGAAATGCCATGTTTTATTAGAAATTGATCTTCTGTTAATAGGCTTTAGGCAAATTTGAACAGATTATTCGACTGGAACACACACACCAAAACAGAGGGAAATAGGAAGAGCATGGAGTGTCACCAGCCCCTGCTCTGTCTTTGCTGAGATCAATAAAGCTACATCATGTAACCCAAATAAATGGAAAAGCAGAAATAGATGATCATCATAACGGCCTGACATTAGATCATACGCTGTCCGCTGTGTCTTTGCCCCGTTGCCATGCCAGGAACAGCAGCCAGCAGTCCCAGCGTCCGCTGGGGAACATTAGGTTCATAAAACAGGGAGGAACTGATATTGGAAAAGCAATGAAGTATTAGAGGCCCCTGTGCAGTCATAAGGCTGCGGCTGAGCACTGTTCAGAGCAGCCTGGATTGATGTGCTGGGCTCCAGGGCTGCTTGGATCTCCTAGAAATGAAGTTTGCAGATCCTTAATCCAATAGTGAGAAATAATGATGGTGATTTCAGTGAGAAACCCTGGGAGAAGGAGAGGCAAGGAGGACAAAGGAGGGATGCTTCAGGATACGGGGAGGACAGAGATTGTCCTGCCAGGTCTGGCTTTTCCTGCCTAAAAATATTTCTCCTCCTTTCAGAGGCAGTGTCACAGTCCTGTTCACTCCCTTGCACCCAGGAGGAGGCAGCAGGGATGGATTCTGAGACATGCAGGTCTTTGCCTTTGAAATCCACCCTTGCAATTTTTCTGGCAGCCATTTAATCGCCTCCCCTGGGAACTGGGGCAATTTCATGGCCAAAATAAATCACTAGCATGACTTGAGCGTGAGTTGTTGGAGCTCTGGCTGGAAGCGTTGGGGCTGGTCATGATGAATTCCCTTTAACTTCATCAGCCCGGGGACTGCTGACACTGCACAAAAGCAGAGTGGCAGGGAGGGATGGGTTGGCTGAAAGAGACATTGCTCAGCAGTTCCTCTTCCACTTATTTATTCATTTAATTATTTGTAATGACTATCATCCAACCAGCGTCTGCTCCTGCTGTCTGCCTGGCTGGCCATCATGATCTTGCTCTTGACCTGGGGTCCTGGATGAGTTTCAAATGCTTTATAGAAAGGAGTTAATGGAGAGGGTCTCATTTTGACTCTGGTGGGTCAGGAATGATCCTCTGGGCAAGAGGTGATGGTTTTAGAAGAGTAGAAAGCAGCTGAGCTCAACTGGCAAGTGGAAATGATCCATTCTTTTGCTACCAGCAGCCAGTCCAAGATATGCTATTTTTTAATGTAGACATAGAGTTTGGGAGAGGGTTTCCCAGCTCTGCTGCTAGGATGCTTGGTGCCTTCACCTCTTTCTCATCTAGCTTTCCCATCTGCACAATGAGGCTTTCCAAAAGAGACCATCTCCAACCAGCTTAGCAGAGCAATAACATGCTAACGGAGGGATATGGTCCTCTCAGACCATGGGACAGGATTGATGCTCTCGTCTGGAAGGCAGGTGTTGCTCTGGTGAGCTTAAAGATAATTGCTGTTTGTCATGATAATGGTTTATCTTCCAGCAATGGGACTAACACCGATTCCTTCTTTTTCCTCCAACACCACTGCTTTTTCTTTGACCCTTTTGTGTCCATACCCATGATTTGGAGGGGTTTATTGTGCCACTCTTTTCAATAACCATATGATCCCAACCTCTAAAACCCATCTCCCTCTTAGAAGTGTGATTGAGGCATCTGCCACCAGCTTGCCTGGGAGACTGTGCTCAAGCATCACCCTCCTGTGGACCCCACCACAGCTGGGGAGACCCAGATAATGCTGCAAAGCACCAATCAAGTGATGGAAGGTATCTTTTACCTTCTTTCATCTACCAGACCTGTGGGCTGCTTGCCAAGATGCCTGTAGGGCTAGCCAAGTCCAGGGTGGGAGCTCAGGGAAGGCCAGAGCCTGTGTCTTTAAAGATTAATAGTGTTGTTTGCTCATTAAGGAGATAGTTTTGAAGTCAGAGCTAGCCAGAACATTCGAGTGCAAACATCTGTTTGCTACTGGGAGAGGATATTTATTGTCTGATACTTCAATGGATGTAAATAAACAGCCAGACCTAGATAATGTTCAGACAAACAAACAAACAGCTGCCAGAATAGGTCCCCTGGTAGTTGACCTTCGGGAAGCATCATGCTGATGTTTTAATAGCAGCCAGCTGTGCAGAACGAAGCCCGTGAGTAGAACCTTCCGGGAAGCAGGATTAATGTGCAGCCTGAGCACTTGGTCTCCAGGAGCAGTGCACATGTGTGTTGGGTTAAAGGAGGGCAGAGGAGCTTGGGGTGCTGAGTAGAGCATCTTGTGGTCCAAGGAGCACATGCCTGTCCAGGACAGAGGTGTAGACGGTGGGAACCAATACTTCTGCGATGGAGGTCATAAACGTGTTTATGGGGGAGCGTGCATGTGTCCGGTAGTGGTGGTTGTGGTGGACTGAGCATTTTGAGACTCATGTATGGTCTTGGAGTCCCTTCCTTCCATTTCTCCTTGCTCTCCTCTCTCGTGCCTTGCAGAGATGCTCATGCAGTTTCAAGAAGTCCCCACTGGACTGTCAGTCAGGTTCTAATCCCACAGCCTAGTAACAACATCTCGAATATAAGAATAACCATACTTCGGTCAGAAGAAATCTATCCCAGCACCCCAGCTCCATGTGGAGCTTGTGGCAGATGCAAGCAAAGAAGAGCAGGAACAGAGAAAACTGCTGGTTTGTGCTCCAAATTCCCTGCAACTGGCAACTCGGGGAGCTTTCTGCAGCAGAGATTACATCTGTGTCCCTGACTTGAGCGGTGATCACTTGCAGGCTTTGATGACAATCTTCTAATTTCTCCTTCACAGCTTTTCCTTTGATGTTTTTGCTCACCCAAATGCCCTGGTACTAGTGGGTGCCTGGGAGCCAGGAATAAATCTGCCTCTAAGAGAAATTGCTATTGTGTTGTTTGATGCTCAGGACTGAGAAGAATGTGCAGGGAAGAATGTGAAGATCCTCTGGGCTCTGTTCCTGGGGTCGAACATACGAAAGCCAGAGATTAAGACAGGTAAAGGGATGGCTTGAGTAAAGGGCCAGACCTCTGGCTGCAAGCTATGGTAATCACCTCTTTGCTGGTGCAGGGCTTGCACGGTCTGGGCAGCCTGGGTGAATATCTGCCAGACCTTCTGGCCTTCTTCTCAATTTTCTTTTTCCTTAGCTACTAGCTTTAATGAGAGAGAGAGGCTTGTGCACTTAAAGTTGTTGGGCTGTGTGTGCACGAGTTCACGAGTGTGTGTTTACACATGTACAGTGGAATGAGCCCTGTTCCTCCCTCCCTCTCTGCAAAATAATGATTTTGCAGGCAATTAGGCCAGCAATAGCTGTTAAATCACTTCCGAGTATCTCTGTTTTCCTGGTGTGAAACCTCTGCAATCTTTTACCTGCACCAAATGCATAGGGGAGCTCCCCGGGGGCTGTGCCTCCCGTCTGCATGGTTTGTTAACTCCAGCCGGCGATGTCTCCAGCCT
>NW_010563928.1:0-14864 GCF_000687285.1 Phaethon lepturus | reverse complement strand
TTTCCCTTCTAATGGGGCCTGGCAAAGGCTGAGGACAGTGACTGAGCCCTGGGGTGATAATTGGCTGCTTACATATCTGGCGGCCTACAGATCTGACCCTGGTGACGCTGAAAAATCAAGGTCAAAGCAGCAAAGACATAAGGTTTGCTTAGCACGGTGATCAGCAGAGAGTGAGGATCTTCTGCAGCCCTCTGACGGGGATGAGCAGCCACAAGGGACTGGGGAGGAAAGCAGAGCTGCGACAGCAGACAAAGCTCAGTGACCAGTCCCTGAGAGTGAGAACTTGGTGCAGGAAAGTCCCCGTGGGAAATAGGAAAGTCTTCTGCTGTGGTGGCATTTGAGCTGCCCTGGGCAGAGCCCCAAGAGGGAGACTCCCGTGTTGTTCAACCTGCAGCCCTTTCTGCCTCCTTCCTTTGTCGTGACTGTCCTAAGGGCAATGACTCATCCTGAGCCCGTTGGCCTCTTTGTCCTTGACCTCATGGGTGAATCACATCAGTGTCCACTTTCAAGAAGACTCTGAGAGCGCTGAATTCACCCACGAGGGACCATGGACACGAGCGAGTCCTTTCCTCCCAGGCAGTCAGAGCCAGCCGGAGGCACAGACGCTTGGGGTTGGGCTTCAGGCCCTGACCTCTTTGTGTGTCAATGCTATGGAGTTTGTTGCTGTCATCACCAGATCCATCAAGATGACAAACTAGCTGCAAATCCTCCGGTGTCATTTGACCAGCCCAACAGCCAATGTCTTGCACGTGCACCCACTTCTGCCGAGACTGACGCATAGCACGCAGGATCTGAGCATCCCTGAGCACCCTCCGCAGCCCCTGCTGTCACAGCGAGCCCCTCTAACTCCTCTCTGCCTCATTTCCCCTGTCTTTCCTGGGGAAATAATATTTCTTTGTTGTCATACAGCAGCTGGGGAGATCAAGGAAGGAGAATCGGTATATCCTTGCTGCCCTTTGCTCATACAGGCTTTCCAGACCCTTTGTCATTCCCTCTCTTCCTTTCTCTTGGCCTTTCTAATATAGAAGGTGATTCAGGCTCTGTTTCTTGGCTGAAATGTTGATGCAGAAGGTACAAGCTCACAGACTGTGCCAGGGAACAGTGGGAATGGGTCTTGATACCATAAGTTCTCCATGGCTTGTTACTCCCTTTGGGTGGAAAGGGTGCTTTTTGTTCAGCTATCGCACCGCACGAGTGCAAACCAGGGACTGGGAGACTTTGGTCTGCCTTTGTTCAGGACCCTATGGAGATGGTGATGTGGAGCATGAAGCAGATCTACTACAACTTTGTTTCTTCTAGGGAAGGGTACTGTAATGTTTGTGTGGCTACAGGATAGAAGATTTTCTGAAAGTGAAAGGCAACACAGTGAAAACATAGCAAGGGAGATCAGGAGTGTGGCTGCACCTCTGAAACACATGGCCATAGGGTTTGCTGAAGTACAGAGTCTCACAAGGTCCAGGAGGACCTGACACTCCTGTGGACAGCTAGATTATCCTAGTATTGAAAGGGATTACAGACCTTCTCCAGCTGCTTTTGAGCCCAATCTCTAGCAATTGCTTTTAGACAGGTAAAGAAAACTCTGGTGTTTTGTGCATCCTTCTGTATCACTGGGTCACTGGCAGGGGTAGACCGGGACTGTGCATCTGGTTCCTTCTCATAATTCCAGTTATTGATCTTCCTAAGTGACACCCTGTTATGAGATGTGGCTGGAATCATAAAGTTCCATATTTGTGCAGGACTGATTTCAATATCTGATATATGCAATCAACAAGAGAAATTGTGTTGTATTGTACACTCTGCAATAATATATTGCCCCATGGAATATTAGCAATAAGAACAATAATACTGTCTGACTAGCATTTGAGTGAGTCAGTCCTGCAGACTCTTGTGTGTTTTTTTATTTTTTTGCTCATCACCACCACAAGTTCTGCCCTTTGTGCCATCATTTTCAGCTCGGTAGATTTGTCCAGGCAATGACAGTAACACAGTGAAAGTGCCAGATAAAAGCGAGCAGGTTCTGGATTGTTCTTTTACAGTGCTCTTTTGCTGAACAGCAGAAGCAATTAAACCTGCTTTATCCTTTAAGTGAGGAGCCAGGGGAAAAGTTCACTTTGAGATGATAGTGATTGTTGTCCAAAAGACCTGGACCGCAATAAATTTATCCAATGAATACTCTACAGTCTCCATGGAAGGAGGAAAAAAACTCATGTTCTTTCCCTGCTTTTTTTTTTTTCTTTCTCTGCAGATCCGTGTGGACGGCACCACCAAGAACACACTGGAGTATGAGATTGTGCAGGTGGTGGATACTGGCCCCATATTACGGGATATGGCCTTCTCAGTGGATCACGAACACCTCTACATCATGTCTGAGAAGCAGGTAAGCGACTCCATCAGTCCATGGTGCTTTGAAAGCTTTTAACTTGATCATGCTACGAACTTCAGAATTGCACATGAAGATGTGCAAAGACGTGCTCCACTGTTGATCTCATTTTTTTTCCTGCTTAGAAACCGTTGAGTTTATACACTGATGCGATTTTTGAGGGGCCAGGGGCAGAGAACTAAGGGGGCAGAAACCACTCCCAGCATTGCTTTATGCAGTACATGTGCTGGCTACATGACAAGGAGTTGCCACTGCGTCTGCTGCATACCACATTGCTCTCCACACCCACTCAAACTGCGGCTACATCTGCCACAGATACGGATAAGTGTAACGCTGAATCATTTGGCTCCAACTGCAGTATTTGGAGAAGCTGGAGCTTCTCTGAGACACAGTGATCAAGAGTGTAGGACGCTGCCTGCCAAGGTGCAGGCCAAGTTTAGTGTAATGTTCCTGTTGTGCTATTAGTATTGTTACTGAAAATACTACCAGCCAGATTCCAGGGAAGGACCCATCTGGGTGTTCAACACAGAAGCCTGTCTGATGTCAGCACGGTGCTTGCCCTTAAGAAGTTTGCTGCTTGGGATGGGAGGAAGAAATAGTTTTGCATGAAGAAATTAATTATACATAATTAAACTTGTGGACGTGCAGGGACTTGAAATATTGTAACAACTGGTTGATTCATGAGTGCTTGTGAGGAGCTTGAGATCCCCAAACAAAAGGGGCCAGTGAGGGATTTTGGTGGGGTGATGGCAGGTGCCCTACAGTGCAACTTCAGTGGAGGCCACCAGTCCAAGTATGACACGTTCACCCATATATTAGCGTTCAATGATTGATGGAGCAAGTATGTCCGCAATGTCCACTCTTCTCACCCGCCCTTGTGGCAGTTTTGCTGCCCACTAATTCCTGCCGTAAAAAAAGCAACAGTGAATAATTGTTCCCTCTTCACTTGCCATGATTTTATAGACCCTCCTCATATTCTCTTCCGGTGGCTGTTTTCCAACCTGTGGCTAAGACTGGAATTATTAGCCTTTATCTAAGCTAGGAGAAGTTTTCTCCTGGCCCATAAGGCTGGGGATACATGTGGTTTTTGGAGGCAAGTTTTTAGCAGGGCTGCTGTGGCCCGGGAGCTCAGATGTGTCAGGCTGGTTAACCTTCTCCCCATGCAAACTCAGTAGGTTATAGTTTCCAATCTATAACTGTAATTTCTTCTGCTTGGATAATTTTGTTTTAAATGTTTTGTGTCTCTGTGATGTTTCCAACCCTCTCCCTGAGCTATGGATATTTATACCCCAAATTTGAGTGTAGAGGGGAGCAACTTTATACATTCATCTTTATTAAAGACGCTATGAGAGAATAACTCAGGAGAAAGGACATGATGACAGAGCTAGAACTGCTTTCTCATTTGTTGCATGCTGGGCAAGGATGGGATGTCACCTCCAGTTCTGAAGTGAAAACAATCCCAGCCACCTGTTGGGATAGGGTGGGAAGCTGGAGGCAGGTGATGCTTGTGAGCTCCTGCGAGACTTTGGTCAAGATACTGCTCCTCTTTCTCATCCTTTTACTCTGCAGGCCTTTTCTTTTTTCTTTGAACAGAATGGGGTTTCACACATGGTCAAATCCCTTGAGCATGACGATAAACCAATAATCAATCCACTGATTTCAGGTTTGCCCGGAGTGTCCTTTCTGTGCAGGCTCATTTGGCAACAGGTCACCTCAGATACCACTACTGGCTCTGTAGAGCCATTCAGATTTACAGAGACAAGATGTTTGTCTCCCTTGGGCTGGTTGGTCTCATAACATTTAGGAGCTGTCTTCATTCTCTCTCTTGAGGTCAATGGGACAGCGCTGTTCATTCACTCACTGCCTTAAAAAATGAAATCTGGAGCAAGAGGAGCAACTTGGTTTTCCTCCAGAAACTTCTAAGAACATATTCTTGCTGGTGTGTGGACTGATTCTATAATTCTATGTGCACTTCCCTGACCATTACAACATGAGCAGACCCATTTTGTGGTTGGCTGTACTGAAGCACAAGCTTAGGCAGGTTTTTTTAGGACCACAAGTTGTTGGTGGATCCTTGTAGAGAACTTGGGAGCCCTGAGTCCCTGGTGATTTATTCTGTCATCTCCTCCCACTCATCTTTGAAGTCCAAGAGTGTCTGTATGAGACATTAGTGAAAAGGGCATGGACTGTTATTGTTTAAAATCTGATCCAATTTCATGAAACACACAACACTACAGAAGCCTTCGCCCGTCTCTGATTTTATCTGCGATGTAGCAAGCAACGCGAATGACAGCACTGCTGTCACGGCAATACAGGCGCTATCTCTGTGCTCATGATATAACGCACTTCAAGTGCTCGAATGAATTAACATTTGCACTGTGGAGATGAGGGACGGGAGGGTGATGGCGTGACCTGACCTTTTCAAAGGCAGGCAGGCACCAGGGCTGGCCCGATCCCTGAGAAAGGAGGACGTTTCTCCTCCCGCTGTCTGCTGGGCTCAACCCTGGCTGTGCTCCGGAGATAAGGGTGGTTCTGTTGGGTGTGCAGCTGCTCCATTAAAAGCGGTTTTGCCAGGCTTGCCTCCATGGCTCACCGGTCCTCAACGGGAACGGAAGCCACAATGATAGCGGGGCTTGTCCCAGTCCTGTCGTGGCTCTGGTAGTCACAGCAAGTATTGCTCTTGCCATGCCCCAAACTATTCTGCAATGAGGCGTTAGGACTCAGCTCAGCAAGGCACTCTTTAACTTGAAACACCTTCAAAGAGCTGTCGTGATAAACCTGGCTACAAGAAGAGGTTTTCTCGTGTTGCCAAAAAAAATATATCCCCTGGGCTTTTTAAGGTCAGTGTCTGCATGGAAGCACTTTCCTCGGTGCACTGATGGGTCCTTGGGCTGCACATAGGGCTTTTCATCTGGAGCTGAGCTCCCGGGGCTCCAAGGGGAGCTGCGAGCCCAGCTCAGCCGTGTAGTCTGTGGCTGAAGCAGGTCCCCTGAACGCCGCGAGGTGACAAGCAGCACCCGCCGGCGCTGCCAGACGTGCTGTGCTCTCAGGAGCGGGGTGCAGCAGCGTTGCACCATCAGAGGGGATCCATTATATATAAATACATATTTTATAGGTAGATCAATCGAATGAGGGAGAGGGAAAGATTTGTCACCAAAACGAGAGACGGCATAACAAAGGTCCCATTACTTCGCAGAGGTGCGGCCATATGCGCGTTTCAAGCACGAACGTACGTTTCAAGTTCCTGTCAACAAGAGCGGGGAAGGATCGGTGCATGCATGGGGTCTGTCATGATTTATCAGGAGATCTGCCATTTAGCCCCAGCCTTCACAAAGGCTCCAAGCGAGTTACAAGCCGGATGGTGTTTCCCACCGAACAGAGGGTCTTGTGTGGCAGAGGCAGTGAGGGGACTGCTCCAGGGTGTAATTTCCTCACTTATCTGTCTGAATGCCACTTGTCTCTGTATCGAGATGTTCCCTGGGGAACATGGGGATATCGGTACATTGGAGGCTCGGGCTGGGTTTTTTTTCCTTTTTTGCTTCTGGTGCGCAGACACGGGAGAGTCCTCTGCCTCACACGCTGATCTAACGGGATAAGGAGCAGATGGGAAATGCTGCTGGAGGAGCAGGGGAAGGAGGCCTGCACCTCCTCTGCTCCTCATCACACACGCACATGCCTCCTCAGGTCCCTCTTCCTCCTCTAACCCTCTTTCTGAACCTCTTTCTCCCCCCAAACAAGAAGCCTGAGCCTACAAGCTCCCTGGAGCTCTCTGCAGGGTTTAAGATGCTTCTTTTACCCCTTCCTCACTACCCGTACCTCTCTCTCTGATCCCATCCCCCTTTGCGGCCTTGTCCTCTCATTTATGGACTTGCACTTGCTTTTCTGTCACTCCTCCCGTCCTGGCTGCTTTCCCTGGCTGCCACCACACTGCTGGCTGACCATGTCTCCTTGCTTCCTTCATGTTTAACTGTTGACATACAGATACAGCCCGGCTCTCCATGTCAGGAGGTGCAGGATACTCATTTTCCTGTTGTGGCTTTGGACTAGTATTTGGAAGGTAACCTCCATCAACCCTTAAATATCTCTGTTTCATCATGTTGGACTCCTGGGTGTCTCCCAGCACTAGGTGTGTTTTGCAAAGCTGACACAGCATCTGGAAGCAACTCCAAGACACAAGAATCTCAGGACTTCCCTTTGATATAGAAGGATCAAAGGGAAGAGCTAGAGAAAATGAACTTAAAGGCTCAAAACCCAGCAGGCAAACAGCAAGAGGCCGCAACTTCGTATTATTAAAGGCCCAAGGTTTTGAGCTGCCTCCCACTTTTAGTTTACTAATGGCTAGGGAAGACCCTGTTCTGCAAACAGTTTATGAGTAACCCTACGTTTGACTCAAAGAAGGAGATTTGCTGTCCCTCTCTGTGCAGGAAGGTTTGTTTCACACAGGTGAGTCAGCTTCACGCTCCAGCGGAAAGTTGTGCTTCTTCCCTGTAAACTAGCAGAAAGTCATCCGTGACCTGAGAATAAATCACATCTGTGCAGTGCTATCATTCCCTAAAATCATTACAGTATGTCGAAGGTGAGACTGGTAGGGTCATGCGTAGCAGAAACAGATAGATATTTTGGGGTCTCTTTTAAACTTTGCCAATGAAATATCAAATAAATATGTACTTCAACTAAAGCATGGCAGAAACCACATTTGGTAAAAATTAAGTAACAGTATTGCAAATCATGTTGACAGGGTCTTTTTGGCCTTTCTGTGTCTGTTTCTCATTAAAATGGGGAAGGCTTATACCTATTTGTCTCCTGAGATTTATTCTTCTTCCTTTTGCCACGGAATCACTATCCGCAACAGAATTATTGTGTGCAAATTAGCTGCAAAAGAAGAGGTAGTGACTGGCTAGCTTACTTCTGATTTCATGGCCACTGATTAAAATCTTGTCTGCTGTTTATGTTATCATATCAATTAGTTAAAACAATCATTAATAACTTTACTTAATTATAGCTTAATTTCTTCAAATGTGGTCTTTGCACAGGATTTCAATTAGCATTAACTCCTAGGTTTGGACTGGCTGTTTCCAGGGGATTGTCAGTTTGAGGCTGTCCCCAGAAACACTGGCTCAAGATCACAAGTTTTAAAAATAACTCAAGTGTTTTTCTTTTTAATTTGCATTTGTTTGTTTGTGAGCCATCAGGTTGCGTGCAGACTATGTTTTTCATCATTGATCCAGAACCAGAAAAGACAGAAATGATCTTGTTTGAAAATGGAAAGCTAAGATTGTCTAATAAGTGTGACTTTTTGACCTGGGGATTTAAAAGCAGCAGTGACACCCATACAATGCAAATTTTGTCATTGCTGTTGCAGATTTCTATCATTTGACTCTGCTGTCTTGTAGGTTCTTGGAGTACTGTCTGTCATCCTGCAGAAGGGACTACTGTGCATAGTGTGAAAGATGACCACTCTATGCACATCTGCTCTTTGGAGATGGTCAGGTCTTCTGCAGGACTCCACTGGTCAACTTGAAAGCCAGGAAGGAAGGAAGACTTGACAGTGTAATCTCTTCCTTGGAGTAATTGGCTGCTCCTAGAGTGACATCCTAGGGAAGATCAGGGTCATCAGAGCTTCTAAGGGGCCAAGAGCTGAAATGCACGCTCTCTTTGTGAAGATGTGTCATGTCAGGCTCTCTCTAAATCCTCAGAGGAAGAGGCCTCCAAACTGCCAATTTGATTGCTCAGTTATCCTGCTGTTTGCCAGTCCTGCACAAAACAGGGAAGAACAGTTCCTAGAGTTCAGTCAGTCTCTAGCAAGCAATGAGTGTAATCCCAGTTGGCAGCAAAAGCAACTTTTGTTCTCTTTGACTGTTCTTTCCTGCCTCTAAAATACCACTCATCACCCTCAGCAATATCAGAGGCTGAACTCCGCTTTCCCTTGCATTTGTTTTCAGCTAATTAAGGGTTTGTTAAATAAGGTCAGATGCCTTCTGAGAAATGACTGCATGGATGGCAAATCCTGCATGGATGTTCAGCTAAACATGGAAAAGACACTGTGTGAGTGCCTGCGTTTCTCAGCCAAGTGATAAAAGTGATTTGGCCCACTGGCAAAACTGCAGCACTTTGTGCTGCTGATTCTTTTGAAATAATTCTTCATCAGCAAAAGGTGTATTATTGCAAAAAGTCATTGTTTAGCTTGATTTTAACTCATTTGTTGCTAGCACATGGATATCCTAGGAGTAAGCAGCTGTGGGATAATTAATTAAGGACATTGGGAGTCCCTTAACCTCTTACTAGATTGGTTGTGTGTTCCAACAGGGATGTAAATAACTCAGAAAACTGGGGTGAGCAGGTGAGGAACCAGTTCAAGGTCTTGAAGGTGTCCCAAATGAGCCATTTATGGCAAGGGAAGAAATTCTACCAGGGGCTGTCTCCATCAGATGAGATACATGGACACCTGGGATTTCATCTCCCCCTGTCCCTCATCCTTGGGCATTTCACACTTGAATTAAGCTCTTTTTGGAAAGTCCAAACCACTTTTATCATTTTAGAAATGCTTTTGTAAGCCAGTTCGATGCTGTACTCAGGTGCCCCACTTTGCCCTAAAACCAGTTTTATGCTAAGTGCACTGGAAAGGAGAAAAGGTCTGCAGTTGAGAGAAAGTCCAGGATTTGGGAGACCTAGACTCATACTCTGCCTTGCTCTCAGAGTCTTTGTACAGCTGTGGGCAAACCACTGTAAACCCACATGTCCTGAAGGTACAGAAGATATTTCCAAGGTCAGGACCTCTTTTGGAGCTGTCTGCAATTCCTGCCACTGGCTGTTGAAAACTCAGGTCTCCTCCTGACACCCGAGGCTGGTGTGTATGCCCTGATGAGAGCTGGAAAGCTTTGCTGGATCCCAAAGTCTAGAGAGACTTTTGCTGTGTTACCATCAGGCATCTAGTCTGAGCTCTGCTGCGTGTATTGGAGAGGGAAATGCTTCTTGACAGAATAATCATTCTCCTCTTTGTAACCATCCTGCAGATGACACTGTTAGAGCTTTCTTGATCCCATCTAGATGAACGTTGACAAGCCCAAGCTGTGTGGAGGGGACTAGCTGGGAGCAGCTTGAGAGTCTTTCACTGGAGGGAAGTATTTAATACAAAATACAGGTCGGTATCCCGTTGCTTCACGTTTGGCCTTGCTTGTCCGTGCCAGATCCTGTCTCTTGCAGACCTACTCCATCTCAGATAAATGACTTTTTAAAATAAGCATAAAATAAATAAAATAAAGCACATCATTGTGTTAATCACTGGGATCCAGCTGAGGGGGAGTGTATCAGTGCAACTGCTCAAGCACTTTGAATACATTTATCTTAGCCATGGACAAAAGCCTAAACCCTGCTTGCTGGCCAGACATGAATTCATATAACTACCCTCTGGGTTGGAGCACTGATGGTGAAATTTTACAGCTGATGAGCAGAGGGGGCTGGGTGACACATCCTTGGTCATGCCACATGCCTGTGACAGAGTAATGCATCAGAGCTGAGTCTTCCAGTCACCCCTGGGCCAGTATTTGGGGTGCACTTATGTCCATACTGATACACTAATGCAATTTAGTGCCTGATACAGTCTTTCTCACTAAAAGACCTATGTTCAGTCATAGTGGTGGCATATTTGTGCCTGAACTCCATAGTTATGCCCTCTTCTACATGTCCAATGTTTGAGGGTAGAACTATGGCTTTCACAGTGCCATCTGTGGATCTGCCTTTGGCTTGAACTTCAGCAATGCCTAACGTCAGCATTCATCGCTTGGCTTACCAAAGAGTCATCCCCATGCCAGGATCCACAAGCTGTCCAAAGGAGCAGCACAGGAGCTGGAGGATGCACGGAGGCTTTCGAAGGTGCTGTGTTCCTGTAGAGGATGGTTTAATTCGTCTTTAGGACTCCTTGCCTTAAGGTATCCGTGTGGTGGAGACAATTGCAGGGGGTTGCCTGAAGTCATGACATGAGGAATGGGATGGGTCATTCAGTTTTACCAGGTCTCCCTCCTCCTGTCCCTGGTGTTAAGTGGGAACATTGGTCCTTCTAATTCATGGGGCTCGACTTTCACAAAGTAATAGCTACCCCTTGCCTTGCACAGAGGACAAAAAAATGAGTAAGACTGGATGAAAGAGTGAGCAATGCCCACAAATGCAAAAAACATTTGTAGAGCCATTCCCCGGGTGAGAAGCGGAAGGGACTATCGATCCTCAGGAGCGGGTGACGGGTGGGAAGCCGTGCAGACATATCCCCTGGGGCACAGCGCTGCCCGGCACACGGTGTGCGGGTCATCT
The DNA here is from genome assembly GCF_000687285.1 of Phaethon lepturus. Taxonomy (NCBI): domain Eukaryota; kingdom Metazoa; phylum Chordata; class Aves; order Phaethontiformes; family Phaethontidae; genus Phaethon; species Phaethon lepturus. The sequence goes on along the minus strand of NW_010563928.1, from coordinate 4,180 downwards.
GGCACTATTGATTGCGATGCTGTTCCTCTGCAGTGTGGCCTGAGTCAAACACAGGCTGGGCGGTAGAGCTACCGTGATGTTTGGGGGAAAGGAGGTGGATCCATGAGTTAAATGCATCGCTCCGCTTGTTTTCAACAAAAAAAATCCACTCCCATCTCTCTGAGTCCCGCCAGTCTGGTAGGCTGTAGTTTCAGCTGGGCATAGGTCAGAGTATTAAGGGCAGCTCAAGGAATTTAGCTGGAAATCTGAAAATCTCCATCCTCCCCTCCCCCAGTCCCGACCCTGTAATAGACCCAGAAGAAGGGGAGAAGAAAGAGGAAACTTAAGAAGCTGGTGATTACATGTGAAGCCTGGCAGATCTGTAATCCCGGACTCCATTAACCATCTGTCTCCTCCAATCCCACTGACAGGCAGGTCTCCTCCTCTCCGCTGCCTCGCGCAGCTCTTACATGTGCAGGTCACTTGAAAGCACCAGTTGTTAATCATCCCCCTGCTCTGGTATTCCAGTCCAGCCCAGCCCGGGCACCAGTGCTCCCAGGGAGGGAGGATGTGGGCAAGACAGAGACCCTGCCTCGGAGGTATAGGCGCTTCCATACCTCTTGGGTTTAAGCTTTTAACTCTAACACGTTTGAGTGCTTTCCCGGATCAGTGCCCGGTGGCTGTCGGAGACCATTCCCTTAGTTACTGCATTTTAAATATGCTTCAAAAGTTGTTTCCATTGCAGGCTCATGTATCTTATTACTTTCTTTGAAGCAAGTATTTGCTCTCTTGGGACTTTTCCTTACACCGTAAGTGCAGAGAGTTATCATTTTCTAATGCCTTTTCTATTTTTCATGTGATACCTCTGAACTCCTAAGCATGCTCCTTGTTAGTGGGGATTAATAGGCATTTCGTTGTCAGACTCAGGGAGAACCTTTTTAAGTGCTCCAGAATTTGCTGTGTCTTCTGCACTCATGGCTTTGAGTCTTTCTTGCTTTAGGGCCCTGCTATATATCTTTCATCACTTTATATTGCTTGATATAGTCATCATCATCATAGACGTGTGTAGTAGGAAAAGGAAAATTAAATCCATTCCAGAACCTTCTCTTGAAAGGCAAAGTGGTTTTTATGTTCTTTTCTATCAAAAAAGAACTTCAAAGTCATACTGTGTTGTTAAAGTTTTTACCAGGTTTGGTTTTTTACCCAGTTTTTTTATTTTCCAGTTTGTGATTGGAGACAAGTGTAATCAACTACACTTCAAATTATTTTCTTGTTTTATTTCCTAACTGGATGAGGAAGCAATGGGAACCCTTCAGACCTAATTTAGTCTGTTTTGCTTTATTTTTTTTTCCTTTAGAAAGGTATTTTGAACCAGCAAACTGAGCACTTGGTCAATACTCTGTTGTACAGGGTACATCTGTATTTTTGTTTGTAGTGTAGGCTTAGCCTGCTTAGACACTTGTGTAGATGGACAATGCAGCCCAGGAAGACACCAGTGCTATAATGACATTTCCTAGAGTCCAGACACACACCTCTGGCTGTGTGTATAGGATAAATGTAGTAGGACCAGGGGTTTTTGATGGTTGGGAAGATTTGAGGAGACAGAAAAATCAGTGCAGAAAGCTGTGCGGATAGGTAAGTGGGTGTTTGCCTGCCCGTTCAGTGGATGTCGTACATGGACAAGACAATTTCTGTGCCAAATGCCTGACGTGTCATTGCCTGAATAACAGTCAGGTTAAGGTTGGGACTTGTTGAAATAATGGTCCTTAAACTCTTAGTTCTGCTGTATCATCCCAATCCCAGAACTTTTCTTATCAATCTGACTCCCTAGAAATCCTTTCCTTTAATTCACCTGACAAATTCACTTCTTTTCCATTAGTCCTGAAATCCTGCATAAATACCTGCTCTTGTGTTCCTCCTCTGAGAGTTTGGATCTGTGGATACCTTTGTGATGTATTTATTAACTTGTAAAGCCCTTTGGATTTCTTGAGGATGAAAGACGGTGTTTGTACAAGATCTCTGCTCCCATGACATCATTTGGGAAGCTTTCTTTGGAAGGAACCTTCCAAGCACTTTTGAAGTTCACGAGTCAGTAGTTTCTGCCCCAGAGAGCAGAGGTAACACATGTGTTTCCTCTGAGCATCACATCAGGAATGTGTTTTGATGGAGTATCAACTCCAGGATGATTCACATGATTAATGCTGGATTCACAGAGCACTGGCACAAAGGAGACAAGCAGACGTTTGCGCTTGACCTAGCCTCCATCAGGACAAAGTATCCTTTTTTCCCAGCAGCTATACTAATAAATGCAATAAACCAGGGAACAGTCTCTGGCACTGAGACCAAATGCTGTAGTGTGGCCTGTGCCTGTAGATCTCAGCTTTCTTGCTTCCCCAGAAGAGGGTACCTCCATCCAGACTGTGTAGGAAATAAACCCAAGCCATTTCTGGACATTGTTTGAGAGACTGCAATTTGGGCAGCCAAACCCATGCAAGAGACCATGAAGAATTTGACAGTTTGGACCGTCAGGGTTCTGCAACACCTCTCCAGCTGTAGGAGGATCCATGGGAGTCTGTTTTTCCCCCGCACCACTGGTCATCCTGAAGCCTTTAACCCTGGGAAGAGAAGCTTGTGTAGTGTTGTCTTTTATAGAGAGTTTTCAGGGCCAGCAGTTAGAGGGATCCTCTTTTTGGCTTCTTCATGGTATAAACTCATCTGCCAGCCGTTGGGTGGAGGAGAGGTATGTAACTCCCTGATTGCTATTTTTGCATCCCCTATAATTGTTTCTGAAAACAGTGTTGACGTTTAGGCAAGGCTCTTCAGGCAGCTGCTACTGCAAACACTGAGCACTTTGAGCCTCCCCGGGTGCTCTGCCTGAGCAGTGCTTCATGCTCTGCTACAGCCAGCTCCGCAAGAAATGCTGGGAAGAGACAGGACGTCTTCCACCCACAGGGTGCTGTGTCGAAATGAGCCAAGAGAGATTTGAAAACCCTTTCATCTCCAAAAGAGATGAGGAGATGTTTTTCTTTCCCTTCTGAAGGAAGCTGTGTGCTCTGTTTTTCAAGAACAGCCCTCCCAGGCTCTCCTTGGCTTGCAACCCTCTTACAACCACCGCATCTATTGCTAGGCAAGGAGGGGTGAAGAAGCAGGTAGCAGAGCTCATGGCACACTTTTGAGCACCTCGTGGGTTATGATCTATCGATCCTTACCCCTGAGCACCTTTGCTTTCATTGTAGCCTCAGATGACACCACTGAAACCAAAGGGCATTTGGCAACCGGGCCATACCCAGAAATGAGTGCCAGGGAAGGCTCTTCTTGCTCTCTGTGAGCTGATTGATGTGTAAAGGGAACCTTCTCCTTCCACACTGAGACACCAAGAAAGGGTTGTGGGTTTACACATCTGTGCTATAACCACCTCCAAAATGGTCTTTTTTTGCTGCTTTATTTTTTTTTCCTCTTTTTTTCCAAGAGCATTATCTATCCCCAAGACTTTCACCTCAGGCCATTAACCGGCAGGTTGGTCATTACAAACCACTTGGCAGTGACTGATTGTGGGGGTCTCTTCTGCTATGGAAAATGTGGAACTGATTGTCTGGGTGACCCCGTTTGACCTCAGGGAATTTTGCGTTTAACCTGGCTTTAGACATAATAAACTCCAGTAATTAGCAGCGAAATTCAGCAGTGACATGTCTAATTGATTGGTAACGCCAGTCCCCAATGAGACGCGAAGCTGCGCTGAGGGGACCCCCCTGACAGACGGCAGAGTGGGCTGCGAGGGGGTCATCGGGATGCTGTGAGGAGGCAGGAAAATGCAGGGAAAGAATGTGAAGCATGTTGTAGGTTTGCTTTTCTTTCCAGCTGAGAATGCTGCAGGTTTGCTTTTCTTTCCAGCTAATGGACTTGGTGAACACGCTATCCATCACTAATTACTTATCCCTATACTCAGCACTTTCCCAAGGTTGAGCTCGCACCTTTGGGAAAATCCACCTAATCTCTGCACAATCCATCTTAACCGTATACTTTCAAAGAGAAAAACACCTTCTGTGATCCTCATCCAAAAATCCAGCAGTATGTGCTCTGTCAAAGAGGCATTTATGGGCCCTGTTAGGGAGAACATCACCTTTTTCACCCTGTTAGGGAGAATGCATCGTCACAGGTTGATGATACCTTATCATAGAATGATAGAATAGTTTGGGTTGGA
>NW_010563927.1:261-14452 GCF_000687285.1 Phaethon lepturus | reverse complement strand
TCGTGGTCGCTAAGCCCAAGACGGCCTCCAAATTATCCAATAAAGAAACAAAAAACATGCATGGGAATAATTTTCCATGGATCTGCCTGCATATTTAGAAGCAGACTAACTGAATCAAGCTGGAAGCTTGCTTTATTGAGCTCTGAAAGCATTTCATTTTTTTTCTTGAAGTACTGCATATCAGTTATCAGTGGCATGGTCCCATAAACTTAGTCTCCAAGCCTGGGCTGGAAATCAGACAGACCAATCTTAGGTTTTACTCCCTTCCTCCCCTCACCTGCTAGGGGTCCACAGGTGAATCTTGCAACAGGTTCTGAATTTTTCGCTGTGCACCAGACCAGACATAGAAACTTTGGTCACAGAAAAATCAAATCTGAATTGTGGGGCTTCTGTAGCTTCATAGTTGAGGTTTGCACATGATAAACTTTCTGAGCTCTTCACCAAGAAGCTACAAAACACCTTGTGGCTTTGTGCTGGGAGAGAGGAGCCTGGCCTCAGCAAAGCCTCTTTCCACCCTCCCCACATGCTGGCGGTGGTGGTGCTGCATGGCCACCCTGCCTCTCAGTGGGCACCACTGCACAGAGCATTGTGCAGGGGAGCAATGCAACTGTGCTGTAAGTTCATTTCGCAACTCCAAGACACAACAGAAAGCTGACAACCATAAAGAGATGGTCACTGGACACAAACCTGTTTTGCTAGGGAATGAGCATTGGCTCTAGATCTGGCAGCCTAGTCACCTGCACAGGTAGGATTATGAGGGCTTTGCTGCCAAAAAAGGACAGACTTTCCCCACTTCTGCACATTCCCTGCCTCCCTTGTGCTGGCTTTAGCAAATTCACAGTCTTGTGTTCAGCCAGCCCAGGAAAATATTACTATTTTTATTAGCTCTCTTAACTCATGTAAGAAAAACATAGCAGTGTGAAGCTGCTGCTATAAATACATCTGAAAGTTATGCCTGGATAAATAATTACATTCATTTGCTGTATAAAATCCAAGGAGCTGGAATTAAGTTCTTTTAAAAATACTTTTTCTCAGAAAATATTTAAGCTACAGTTCTGTTACAGAACTGTCAGGGTCAACAGGAAAACTCAAGTCAATAAAAACGGGCAAGAGCTTAAAACTACAACTCATTTGCAAATGCCTAAATTTAGACATTGAAGCCCATGTTTACAAATCCAGCTAAGGATGATCTCATTATCAAAACTATTGCTGAGCTCCCCCCACCCCAAGAAAGTATGACACATTGCTATTTGCAAGCAGTCAGTAACAAAAATCAATTTGATATGGCAACTGTATCTGAGTATTTAATCACAGGTAAAGAGCTCAAGGATCTTCAGAAAGTCATTTATCTCATTTCCAAAAAATGTTATCCTAAGCTTCTTTAAAAGACCTCCAGTGAAGTGTATTCCACAACTGTCCCCACCAGTCAATCTAGTGCAACTTTAGTAGACTCCCCATTTTGTTGACATGACTTGTTTGAAAAGTTGGACATGAGCCTATTTCCATAGGACAAGGGGTAATGGTTTTAAACTAAAAGAGAGTAGATTTAGAGTAGATCTAAGGAAGAAATTTTTCACAATGGGGATGATGAAGCACTGTCACAGGGTGCCCCGAGAGGGGGTAGATGCCCCATCCCTGGAAACATTGAAGGTCAGGTTGGACGGGGCTCTGAGCAACCTGATGTAGTTGGGGATGTCCCTGCTCATTGCCGGGGGAGGTTGGACTAGAAAACCTTTAAAGGTCCCTTCCAACCCAAACTATTCTATGATTCTATGAAATTGGGAAAGGATGTGTCAAGCCAATATTTAGGAAAGGGTTAGCATGTACCTAATGTGAACTACCTATTGAGTTCTTGTCAAAATGAAGAAAAAACTCTTGTATTTTGAAGTGTTGGCAAAAAGGTGCCAGCACACATTAAGAAAAATTCCCTCATCCTTGCCAAAGGAAATAAAAATCTTAAATCCCTAGAGTCACAAATAGTTATTAAAGTGCTCAAAAATATGGGATTTAAGAAGTACAGCCACATTAGTGAAAGACTTTTTGTGCTTGAGGTTAAGCAAGGTGCAATAAACACATTGTTTGCTCAATTATTGCGGTACAATAAGCATTGGATAACTCGAGTTATTGGTTTAGACACAAGGACCACATTCCCCTTACAATCAGTAAAGTGCAGAACTAGGTCTGGCTGGCCAGCATGCATCAATAAAATAAGGACAAGTTACACCAGGACTGTCTCTGTCAGTCCTTGTCAAAAGGCACATATAGCAGGAGTCTGGTCTCACCCCACTTCCCTCAAACCTGCGCTCTCCTCTTTCCTGCCACACCGAACACGTACACCAGCCTTGCGCTGAGCCTTCTTATATCATGCAAGACATTGGCATGAAGAGACCAAAGGCCAACTTTCCAGACAGAAAATAGAGGAAGAGTGTTCAGAAATACAAATGCTGATGTGAGTCACAGTAATAGTCAAGGAAATCTTGAGATGAAACATGAGGAAAAATCAGCCTTACCGGAGGAACACACACGTGGTCATGTCACTGCTGTATTGCTCCCTCCCCCAACCAAAACGCAGCCGTGCTTTCTGGTGAAGCCAAGGCGGCGTTGCCTCTGGGCTTCCTACAGGTTCCAGCAGGAGCATCACACACAGGGCACTTCAAGGGAGAATCCTCAGGTTTGTCCTTTTTTATTTCATTAATTTGGCTTGAAGTGAGAATACTGAAGGTCTCTGAAATTACTGCTAAGCCATGAATAAGCAGACATTTCCAAAATCCTCTTAAACACATGTATTTTTGTAAGATCTAATGGGAGGCATCTGAGCCCCATTTCAAAGCAGATTTCTAGGACATTTCTAAGCTGCAGGCAATCAATACGAGGCTGCAGTCTAAGGGTGGATGCCTACCAACTTTAACAAACAGCTTTTATTCTTTCTGTACCAAACTTGACATACGTAATTAGAAAAGCTAATTGAACTCATCTGACCTCCAGAAAACTGGTGTTACTGCAGCATTAGTAAGAATGACCTATTTTGTCATGGAGATTTTTAAGTTAATTTAATATTTTATTGTATATGGATTTTTCTAAGTTCTTCTGTTATCTTCACAGATACACAGAGGAGCAGCACAGACATAGCCTTACTAATAATCCAATTATTGCTTTCTAAACAACACTTCAGTGAAACCAGGAAGGCCTCCAATATTTTTCCAGCACTTTGTTTGTTCAAAGTGTTAATGTGCTTAAATTATGATCAAGAAAGAAAAAAAAAAAGCATGTGCAATAGATTTTTTTATTTAAAAATCTGGAATATCAACTACTAGAATTCCAGTTTGTAACATTTTTTCAAATGTTGGTGGACATTAAGCTTTTTTCTTGGTACTTTTGTATTGGTAGTTTGGTACTTTGGTACTTTCTGTACCAAGCTTTATAAGGAGAGGAGGGATCTGGAGGAAAAACAGCAGCAGCCAGATAATGTGAATAAAAGTTAGTTCAAAAGTTAACATTAATTTAAATGTTACCAACTGGCCTTTAAGTCCACCTTATGCATAATCATGACTCAACTTATGAAATTTCCTTACTGTACATCACACAGTATTAAAAGATAACGTCACATGCATAATACCAGTAAAATACTCTACACTAACTCTCCTGTACTTTACTATAAAAGTATTTTAGATCAAATTTAAGCATCAGCATAATCCCTAATTCTAGTTACTCTTAGCCTAGTTAAAATAAACAGCTTTTGTAGGTATTTCTCGCTATAAGAACGGAAGAAATTTCAGAGGAAGGGGTTAGAATAAAAACCCTTTTACAATATTCAAGTTGCAAATGCAGAGATACAGATATTTCTGAGCACACTTACCCAGAATCGTTTGCATAACATGAAACAACGCAAACAGTCACCCTCCATGCCCTGCTCTCATGTTGACTGCAGCACCAACACTGTAGGAGATGCCAGACCTGTCCGATGGCTTTCGGTGAGGTGTAGGGGCCACACAACTCTCACGTGTAAACTGAAGAGTCACCTCTGTTGGGACCACAGTGCTCAGACACCTGCAAGGAGGCACACAAGACACACAAGAGCAGCCTGGGTCTGGCAGGTTTTGAAGCTCCACTTTGGTGCTGCAACTTTCAGGCTCCAGACCGTCAGCTGGAAGCACAGACCTGCACAAGTGTGGACAGCAAATGGCTTCTCCAGCAGAGCTGATGTGATTCCACCAGTGTCCCAGCACTTGGGAGCAGAGTCCTGGTGCGAAGGTGACCCGTACGTAAACCAGCTTGGGGCTGGTGCAGAGGTAATATTGATGGACCTGGGCGACTGGGCAGTACAGAGCTGCTATTTGTAACATGCTCCTGACTTTGTGTATTTCTTTTGCTGAGAAGTCCCAGCTGTGATACACCCTGGGGACTGAGCACACACTGCATGAGGAATTTGGACAATTTCACACAGTCAGCTAAGCAGAGCACCAAGTTCAAGGCTCAAGCACCAGATGCTGGGGTGAACCTGACTTGCAAAGTACTGATAAAATCTCCCTGTATGTGTGTGTCAGGTCTGGGGAACAGTTTTTCAAACAATGGGGCCAGCTCAGCAAATTATTCAAAATCAATCATTGTAACTCCAATTTTTACCTAGCATTATTAGTTGAGTCAGGAATTATTAGTTACTGTACAGAAAAATATGAAATCAATAACATATGCTGAGCTCTGGAGCTTTAAACAAAAATCAGCATCTCTGAAGGTTTTAAATATTTGACTTGTATTTACAATTCATCAGAGACACTCAACAAATTTATGTAAGAGCCTTTTTTGCAGTGTTTACTTATTCACGGCCTACTACAGCACCAGACCTCACTTCTTCACAGGGAGAAGGTGACACTTGTCTGTCCAGTCTGTGCCTCGGACAGTCCCTGGAGCAAGTTCCATCAGACCGTTACAGGACAGATGTCTGAGGAGCAAAACATTTGGAATTAGCATTCACGTTACTTTTCCTTTCTGATTAATCACTACCCACCAAAACAAATGCCAGAAGCAGTTTAAGCCACTACAGACACCGGAGTAGATTGTCATCCATTGCAAATCAGCACAGTTGTGCTAATTTTTAAATTTTGGCCTTAGGAAGGGCGCACTGCAGTGATTGACACCAGCCAGCAGCCACTGCCCAGCAGTGGGAACCTGCGGTAGGTACCAGCAGATCACATCGGCACTCTGCGCAGCACCCACTTTCACGCAATCAATCTTTCCAAGCCAACCGTCCTCCCTTCCTTCTCCCAGAGCTGAGACAAACAGTGCTGCTGGGAACTCCCTAAAATTTAAAATGGAAAGAGCACTACCTTAATGTTTTGCATCGCACTAAAATGCCAAGGGCCTTGCCATGTTCTGATTCCGGCACCCTGGAACGCCTTGGGTGTTGTGCAGCAAGCTCAGTGCTCAGAGAGGCAAAAGCAGAACTGCAGGTGCTCTGGGGACTTCCCGGTCAAACCCCAGCAGTACAGTGGAAACCCTGGGTCACTGACTACCAAATAAAGATTTTCTAGATTAAAACCTTTTACTTTCATACGTACATGACAACTCACAGTTCGAGGTACCAGCAGTCTCTAACACAGATGGAAAAGGAGAAGGATGGTGGATATAAAAAAAGAGAATGCTTGTTAGCTAGGATTAGCATGAAGACAGAGTTTTCCTCCAAAACAGGCTTTCTAAATTTCTTGAAACTTGTTTCCTTTCATTTTAGATACCTTTTTCTTTCCTGCTTTTTTCTTCGAGCATTTTGAAGTAATTTTGTTGGTTGATTTCCAGGCAGGAAAAAGGGGAGCACTTGCCCCCCTTTTTACCTCAGCTAAACAGTTTTGGGGATCTTTAACCAGAGCCAGTTCTAGTATAACTTTCCCTGATACAAAACACCAGACCTCACTTCACTCTCACAAGGAGAAGAGTTTGCTGAAATACACAAATCTGGTTGGTTATCTTAATGTTCTGCGCATTCAGTAGTTATCAGCTGAATGTAGTCATTAGATAAAAAGCTGACTAAACTGATCATCCAGACTAAATTCTCCTGACTACATAATTAATGTAATCCTGGTGTCAGTTTTCCGTTATCTAAGATCTCAGCCTTTAACGAAAAACATCTAATAATACTACATGGTGTCATTCTGTAAATTGAATTCTGTTCTGTTTAAAAACATAAAAAACTAATGTAATTTTTAATATCGATAAAAAAGTTTGCAAATATGATATATGAATCACTGAAGAAATTACACACATCATTCCGTTTATTACTGCCATGAAAATTTTATAAATCTTCTGACAACATGCATGTTCACTTAGTAGTTTATCTGATGATGCAAGGGCGTATTAGAGTCACATTATATTGTTGGTGCAAAGGGAAGTCTCTTCTTAATATTAAGCTACAAGAAGAATGTTTTAGAAAAGAAAGAAAACAAACGAACAGGCAGATGGGTCCAGTACGTCATGATATAACTCTTATTTAAGAATATTCCAAAATTTATCTTGAGAGAATTCTACAAGTAAATTGAAAGACTGTAATTTGGGAAGCAGCAATTTCCAGCACAGATGGAGAAAGGAGAGCAACAAGAGAGACAGAAACAGGACGCAGGATGTGACAGAGGAGAAAACTTGTTAGCTGGCATCAGCATCATAACAGAGTTTTTCTCCAAAATAGGCTGTCTAAACTCCTGGAAACCTGGTATCTCTCACCATGATTTTCCCCTTCTATTCTTTCACATTCTCTGAGTTATCATCCAACACAATCCAGCAGACCTGTCAGAGAAAATTAGCAAAGACTCACTGGTTTACATAATCTTTTATTAAAATCCCTGGAAGCTGACCTCACACTCACTAGTTTAACTTCTTCAGGTTTATTCTAGTTCTTAAGGGCTACATTTAGTTCTCTGTATCCTCTATGTAAATTCCCCACAAAAAAGAAACATTACCGAAAGTAAGAGTATCTTTAGTCACCTTTTTAAGCCATAGAGCTTTGCTTTGCCTATCTCAATGATTTTAGCTTACAAATGACTTTTTCAAAAGTAACTGCTAATACCTCTTACTTCACACTCATCTTTTCTGTAACACTGGGCCTCAGGTGCTGTCAAGGGGCACAGCTTCTCCTCGTATCAGAGCCAATTTACATCAGCTGAGGGCTTGGACCTTTCCATTTCTCATTTCTTATTTTTATTCTTCCCTCCTAACACACAGGGATAACTGTTTCATTTTAAATACTATCTTGTTCTAACTGTCTATTCCCTTTATCATCCTCACTGACTTCATTGAATACAAATTACATTAATATTTTTTAAAGTTAATATATATATAACATTTAACCTAAAAATTCAAACATAATAAAAAGAATATATATGCAGAACATGTAGTTGTTGGATGTCACAGTGGTACATGTTTTTTTACAACAGAATTAGAAGTGCATCAACCTGCATATGTGTCTTATTTATTTGCATTACAACCTTAAAAGTTAGTTAAATCCTGTATCTTTCACCTATCTAACCACCTTCACTTGATTCTACCACTGTGAGAGAGATTGGAGATCCAAATACTCCTATAAAGTACAGTGACTCAAGCGTTTGACTCGGGGAATAGAGTTTGTTGAAAGAACCAAACTATGCAGCATCTTTGCAGAACTTGTTAATATCCCGCTCTAGAATATACACAGCTCTGACACTGCACATACTTTGAGGCTTTTCTGGGAAAGCTTGTTTTGGAACAAAAAGGAAAACAAGAGATGAAATTTAATCTTAAACTTGTTTTAAGTAAGACAGTCTGAAAAGCCTTCTGAACTGTACCTGAAATACTTATGGTTAGAGAAATCAAACTTGTTTTTTCAACACGGTTACACACAGGTAGATACAGAAACAATGGCTCTCCACAGTAATTTGTCCATCAGTGTTCTGGATGCAGCCTGTGACACATGGATGTGAAAGTTCTTGTTCAAAACTATATGTGACATGAGTCCTTTGATGGGCTGGGGTGTTCAGCTGCCGCTCACCACTATTATCATACCATGAGAAGACAGCAATAAAGACAGAAAAATGTCAAGCATCAGTCCGTCTTTCAAAAGGGTTGACTCAATCAAAAACAAGAAAAAGGAGTTTGAGATAATTTAAATAATGGAAAAACTTCACACAAAACATGATGAGTCCTGAAGTGGGAAAGGAGATTCTGGAATCTCCATCCACAGGGATTTTCACCATCTGACTGGACAAAGCCCTGAGCAGCCTCACTGTTGAAGTTACCCCTGCTCAGAGCAAGAAGTAGACCTGGATGTCCTTCAGGAATTCCTTTCAATCTAGATTATTGTATGAAAATAGAGAACGATGAATTTCATGGAATTTTTAAAGATGTTTAAGATTTGCCCTACAAACAAATGTAACTAACAACATTCTTCTTCAGTCAGGTTGTTTGGTATTAAAAGCCTACTGGCATTCAAGATGTTCCCAGTATGATATCCCCTCTCAATTTCTTATGTGTTTTGAACAGAAAAACTAACAGAAGTAGTGTCACTCTACTCCTGACCAAAACTTATCGAAACAGCTAAGACATCTGCCTTCTTTCTATTCTGAATTTTTGCAAACTCAGTCAGACATTGCTGCATCCATTACCATTTGGAGAAGTTCCTTAGTACTCATAATGGCTTAATTTTGGTTTTGATTTATTTTTTATTATTATTGTTGTTGTTATTATATTGTTAGTGAGATAATGTGGAAGCTGTGACTCTTAGAAACAACAGAGAATTATTGCCACAAGCTCTACCAGTCATTTTGGATCACTCTGAAAACAATTCAAAATAATAGTACACAACAGAATTACAATCCATCCATTTATTTGTCTACTCTTGACATATATTTAAAAACACGTTAAAGACAGAAATCTTTTATGGCAAATATGACAAACATGCAACAATGACACATATACTTTAGGTGGTTCTAACACAGACATATAGGATCCCTATAGCCAAAAAGTAGCAAGAAATGTAAGATCTTTAAGCAGTATTGTAGGTAATAAACATATTAATTACTGAGGGGAAAACAGGCAGGTATAACATAACTGAACTTACCAAGTTATGTAACCCACGGAAATACTTATATTGTGGGGGGCTGTACAGCACACTTGTGGCACTTCTGGGTAGAAATCTGTTGTTTGTTTTACTCTTAATGATATTCATATGCTGTGTACACATCTCATGTCTGACACTTTGGGCCATCATGTCTCACGAGCCCAAAGCCCTAGCAGGCATCCAGAGGGACTTCAACGTAGAAGAAAAAAAATGGCAGGTAAGAAGATTTGGGAAGCGACAGAGATAAAAACAAGAATTTCTGCCAGAGGAAGAGGCTTCCCTGAGGATCCACTGCTACCCTCCATTGCGGCAGTCCTGTCCTCTGTGTTGCGCTATGCAGGAGCACAAGGGAAAGCAACTGGCTGGAGGAAGATAGAAAATGTCTTTGGATGTCTGTGCCAGTGGCATAGGTTAATGTTCATGTCATCACCACTACATCATCACCACCACATCATCAATCACCAGTACAGCACAAAGATAGTACTGTGTTTCAGTAGGGATTATTATTTCTGTGGTTTTGTTTTTGTTTTTGTTTTTTTAATGGTAAAGCTTCTGAGTAATGTCCAGAATTTCACTGAAAACACTTCATTTTATTTGCCCTATTAAAGACAGTTAAAGGACAGATAACACACTGAAGGACAGTCACTCCCTGATCAAGGAATCCTGAATCAACCAAACATATATGGGTGGATTGGTGGATTACTCCCTCACACACCCTCTTCCATTTTTAGAACTTTTTTCAGTTACTCTTGCATGTTGATGAACAATGTCTGGGTTACATGTCAAATTTTCTTTAAAAGAAGATCTAAAAATCTGACAAATTTTAGAAGAAGTCTAAAGAGGATGCAAATCCCATCTTTTTATGTTTTATTAGAGGTAGTATATAAGATAAATGTAAATGTGGAATAAGAACAAAGTCAAAATCGATAGAGATTTGCTATAGTATTCCAAGCAGTAGACTGTAAATTATTCAGAACTTAAAAATATAACTACAAAGTGAAGATGTAAAGCTTATTAATCATATTAAGGAAGTTCATATTAATTATATTAAGGATTGGTCTTTTAAGTGGCATCTGTCTCCTGCATGACTTTGAGAAATACTATTCTTAATGTCCATTTCCTCAGATGATAACCACTCTGATTCCAGAGAGTCTGGACTCAGATTCTGAGAGCTTAGCACAGAGCAGGGAAACAAGTGCTCCAGATGTCTCCTCTTCGCTGATGGTTCCTGCATACTCGATCTTGTAACACTAAAGCGAACAGAAGCCCCGCATACTGGGTTTTCTGGGTGCAAGATTAAGTCCCAAAGTGACCTCTAGCATGCCGTTTAACTGCTTTCCTTTCCACATTTATAAAGTTCATACTAAAAGCCTATTTACTTGAAGTGGAGTTCATTGTAATGCCATGGAAATGAATTAGTCAGGGCTTAACTGTGGCCTCGCTCAGACTTCAAGAGTGCACAGGCTGGTGGACTATGAGAAACCTCTACTTCTTCCTTCCACCTTAATTAGCTACCAGGAGAGAGGCAATCCCCAACTCTCTTGGAAATATGAATAATTTTCACTAACAGTCAGATGGTATAAAAGCAGACTTACATTTCAGCTCTGCGCAACAGCCAGCACACCCTGCTGAGGTTAAGGGGGCAAAACACACACGGCACAGTGCAGGTCAAAACAGAGAAACTCCCAAGGGACATGGTGATTGCACAGCCTCGGTGAACCTGCCTCTGTGCTTGGTGGGGCTAAAAACGCAGGTACATGCAGCTAAAGTCCTAGACTTACAATTCATAAGCATAATAATACATTTGGCCTCCCTCAGTTCATTAATGAGGAAATTATCCATGATAAAAACAGTTTTAGGTAATGGAGGTTTGCACACTGAACTTCAAAGCACTAAATGAACTTCTCACTGTCTCCAGGCAAAGGGTCATCACCTTGAAAAACAAACTCCTTTCTCTTCTGTGCAGAAACAAATTGCTTGAAACTCAGTGGATGCTCAGCATGCTCTTTACCCTTTGTAGATCAGTGATGGTGCTTCCTTCCCTGCCATAATAAAACTGAAATAGCATGACTGGCCTGACTGAATTGCCCATGAGACGTGCCCTGCCTCATGACAGGAGCTCTGCCTACCTCGGAAACAATAGCTTTGCCATAGGATGAGATTATTAAAAAGAGATTTGAAAATAATTGGTGACTATAATTCACGTAATTGACAATCTGGGGGAGAACGACAAAGCTGACTTTATTTGCAAATACAAATTATGCCAAGGGGAGGGAGATGTTTTCCTGGATAATAAACAAAAAGTAAATTGTTCTTCCAACCTAGAAAGCTTGGAGAAAAATTACATTTGCATCCTTTGGGGTTTCTGAGTGCTTACATTATACATTCTCATTTTTACTGAGCAGGGAAGTAATGAGACTTGAATGTGTCACATCAGGAAGAACAGCATTGCAAAATTTCAGAATTATAACAATGTGTTTGGGGCTTTGCACAACATTGTTCAGGATTTTGGAAAATAATTTTTAAGAAAAGTGAAGTCACAGCAGTACCTTGGTCTCATGTTTTTGGGTGGGTTAAGTTCCCAGTTTCTGTGCCTCCCAGGAATTCTGCCATAGTGCTTACCTGAAGAGGTGGATGATAAAACAATGCCCTCTCTCTTTGTATATGACTTTTACATTGCTTGATACTAATCTATTAGCAATCATCTAATTAAAAATAAATTAATCTAGTGAATGACTGCTAAAATGCTTAAAAACAAACCTTGTACAAGGCATAGAGTCTAGCTATACTTAAGATTAATTAAATCTCATGGGGAAGATATTTTAAATTATTTTCCCCCAATTTTTCCTCTCTCCCTTTTCAGCATGCAGCCAGTTCCAGAACTGTTACAAAGCACAGAAAGAAAGGGAATTTTCACATTCACTGGCCACAATAATTTTCTGAAAAATGGATGGTAATGCAACATGTCATGGTCTTGTAACAAGATGCACAGAAAGGATAATAAAACCATTTCAGAAAGGAGTGCCTGCTCCCCAGCTTTAGTTTTCATCCTAAAAATATCTAGATGTCTCATGAATTTCATTTCCTTGACCAATGCATGGAGTCTATTTAGTCTTTCAAATTGAAAAATACGTATGGATACTGCATGGATCAGGAATGTAGCGCTCTGTGAAAACAGAGATCTGAGGGAATGCTAATAATATAAAAACTGGAACAAGCAAACACAGTTTCTCTTTTGAAGTAGCCACTTTCAGAGGACATTGCATATTTCTGACATACATTAAGGTAAATAAGAAAGCAAAAGGGGAAAGCATGAGAGCCTGACCACAACCTGCACTGAAATCACTAACATTTTTAACCAGATTTACCTTGTCTTTTTGCATCTCTTTTTTTTTTTTTTTGTCTTATTGCAGTACTAGATTATTGCCACCAAGCAGCTTGTCTTCATCGCTGCACCCCACCTCTTAATCACCAATTTTAGCACATATTCAGGGGGTCCAAAAGGCTGCAGAGAAATTACTCTGTCCCTTCAGGCAGCAGGATGGTGTCACCATGATCTTTAAATATCCTCACACTAGTTTCCATCTGGTTTCAAATTATAATTCAAAACTGATCCCCTGCTTTTCACATCTGTATGAACCTGCTCCATCTCAGTGGCTGACCTTAAAGACAATTAGCCTCTTTCTTGTTCATTTTATCCCTTCTGTTTTGATTTTCTCCTCTTTTTCTTGCATTTATACATACTCTTGCACAATTGTACCTATTCAGACTTTTATGCAGTAAGGCTATTCCATGTGTTTCAGTCCAGCCTGGCTCCCCCACAGTCCCTTTGTGTCTGAGCCAGCTGAGCCAGCAGGAGAGACAAGAAAGAACAAAGTCACTTCTCAGTTCCTGGGTCAGCTGGTAGCTGAGATAGCCTCAGGAATAATTGGGAGCAGATCAAAATCAAAACAAGATAATAAGAGAGTCATAAGAACACATAAGTCAATACTCTAATGGGTCACTGAAATCACAGCTTGATCACTGGCAGGCAACCTGCAAGTGTAAAATGAAATTGCTACAGCAGGAGGTGAAATCTTCAAGTTAGCAGCACTAACGAAGTGCTAGTCTTGCTAATATTACACTACCTAAGCTGAGATATGCAGAAAAGAAAATTATATACAAATAATTCTCCAGAACATGGAGTGTTTTGATCCACCTGCAGCTCTGGTGGCCAGTAGGAACATAGATTTCAGCCAACCATGACTGCGTAACTATCTTTCTGATTTAAAAAAGTAGCTGAACACATGCTTCTGTCCTAAGAAAGTGAACAGGAATGAGATGTGCCTACATGCTGAAAGCTTAATCCTATGACTTTACAAGTGTAGGTATAGTGGGTTTGAATGTAGTACGGCATATGGATGTTTTCCTGAATTAAGATTCAAAGCCTGATGAAAGCATGAATCTGTATACCCCACCTTCAGATATTATCAAGGAGTAGTAGGATTAGAAAAAGAAGTCAGCTCCAGTATGGATAATAATATTTGCAACTCTAGTTGATAAAATAATAAAAAAAAAAAATCTGTGAGTCAGAAAACTGCTCCTGTTTGGAAAGCAATTTTTCTAAAAATCAAGATAATACATGACTATTTATGCTTAATGTTTTACAGCTTCTTCTAGTGCGTGTGATGCTGTTTATAGTCAGAAAAGCCTATTGAAAAACTCCTGTGTGTATTTGAATATCATTTTTCTTGTTTTGTCAGCGTTAGAATATGTGCCAATTTAAATATCTGCTGCTTGAAATTTAAAAGATACTCAGAAGACTGGTAATACCCTCATAAATCAGGGCGGAGAAGGTGGTTAAGCCTCAAGCATTTTCAGGTTAACACCTACTACTCAGAAACCAAGACTTTGTCGTAAAATAGTTATGACTGACAAATTTGCAGACAGAGGCAAGCAACAGGCACCAAAGCAGAAGTATTTCTGGAGACCCAGTGGAGAAATTGCATTTCATTATTTTAGTTTCACAAGAAGAAATTGACCTTAGTGTCTAACTGGTGTACCACTGTGATTGCAGGTCTAATGCGCATGCAATTGCCTCCATGTTTTCACATTATCATCAAACCATCTATCAGC
>NW_010563927.1:0-230 GCF_000687285.1 Phaethon lepturus | reverse complement strand
TTGAAAATCTGTGCGAAAAGGGAGTAAAAAAGAGCATGAAAGACACACGCTGAAAGACAGATACCGTTATATATACATAGATACACACACGCGTATTTGTCTGCGTGTATACACAAACAACCCATGCCAAAAGCAGCGTGGCAAGTACGCGCGCTGACTGACATTTCACTAGCAAAAGCAAACCAAACTCATGCCAGGACCCCTAACGTGTTATCTCTGCGGTCGCTGCT